>NC_060130.1:974348213-974651243 GCF_021461395.2 Schistocerca americana | reverse complement strand
AGTCCCATAGTGCTTAGAGCCATTTGAACGAACCTTTGGAGAGAGGGGCTGTGCAATCAGTGACATGGCGCCTCAATCATCACGGCCACTCTGCTCGGCTGCTACAGCTGTATGCTAGTTTACAGGAAAAGTATTCGACATTTATGTAGTAGACTGCATTAGTTTTTTTTCTTATAGTGCTGGAGACAACATTTTGCGTTCTCTGTGGAAGAACAACTAACTGGCAGATCGACAATCATTAAAAGAATCTTATGACAAAACCCTCCCCCATATGATTTTTGGCTATCTTGATTTTGTACCTTGCAGATCTGTAAATGAGAAACTAACAGAACTGGCCTCTTGTTAATACCTGCTTTTTCCGCTTTTCTCAGTTGTATTGACTTAATTGTGGCAGCGAATGATTTGTTAACCGGGTTTCGTAACGTATCCACCCGTAACAATATATATACATACGTTTTTGTTATTCCATCCAGTGAAGCTACTTCGGTTTCACTGTGTACTGAACGTAGACACAGATCGTTCCGAAGCCAAAAGTGCATACTATCCTGCTAATTAGCGAAAACTTGCGATATTTAACTATATTAAAAGAATTTTTTTCTTGGCATCATCATGGTTAGTTGTAATCCTTTCGTATTTGTATGTCACACACTCAATATCGTCCCTTCGTTAGTTTATTGAATGCAACAGATAAATGTAAGAGATATATTAATCAACAGCGACATAGTCTTCCACATGACGTGAAACTGTCTCACAGTGCTTGGACAGTTTTTAATCTCACGCATGTAGCCAAATATTGATAGCACTTTGTTTCCTAGCATGTTATGCTGTGCAAGAGATAGTAAAGTTCAGCAGATGAGCATAACGATAAGGCGAGAGGCCTTGCGAATTCGTTAATTGGTCGTACATTTGAAACTCAGTGTGCAGTTTTCATTGTTAGAGAAACGATTGTACAACACTTATGTGCATCGAAGTATTAGCATATGGAAAACGTGAAAAAACTAGCCAGGGTGGAGGTACGTTCTCTGGACATCATCTTTTATAGAGCAGGGAGTGTTTGCTGCAGCTGGAGGTAGTAAGTACGAATCAATGGATTACCGATGCCAAAACATAAAACATATACATCACCACCATGCATTAGCACATTTGTCGCAACTTTTAAAACACTAAGCAAAAAATTTTCGTCTCGTCTCATAACTCAGCAAATAGCATACACAAAAACAGTTACCTTCACAAGTGCAACTGGACAAGCAAAACCGGTGAATCCTATCATATTTATGCAGTACACAATTTGTAGCATCATCTACACTTCTAGTGGTAGTAAAAATGAAGAATATAAAAGTAATTTAAAAACAGATATCAAATAAAAGTCACAGACGCCTTCCGTTTCAACAATTTTTGTATTTTATTGTGATTCTGATGATTCCATGGAAACTATTAAGAATGAACTTACCTGAGTGAACCATTCACTCCCTCAAGTTACTCACCATTCATCGTGAACCTGTAGTACGGGAACCAGCTGCCATTGTTATTTAAAAAAAGCTGAGACTTGTTTCTATAGTTCGTTTCGTGTTGCTAATAAACGAAGATACAGTCATCTTGTAGAGTAACGGCGGGTGGAGACGCCGCAGCCTCCGAAACACGCATAATAATAATAATAATAGTAATGAGAATAAATCAATAAGAGGAAAGTTGAGACTTCGTTGATACTTTTGCTATGTTGTACGCAAACGGAAAAGAAGTAATCAGCTGACTTTGTTTTGGAGTATTATACGTCAACTTCACGCATAAACATGGGAAAAATACGCACTGACTTAAATAATATTACCAAATATGATATTAGGCTAAGTGCTAGTTAAAAACAGCAGCTTAATGAAAATAATAATTCGCTGCATTTTAGCGATGGGGAAGTGACCTGCGTTCGCCCTACTCTGACTTATCTCTCCTTATATATCTCTCTCTCTCACACTCACTCACTCACTCCCTCGTTTTTCCTTGCGAGAGCGTCTCGTCTGCTCCAAAGAGGATTAGAGCTGCTTCGAAAATGTTGAAAGTTTTTCTATATTTTCCTCCAAAAAGTGAAATATTGAAGCGATTGAGAGTTTTTTTAAATGTAATATTACAATATTATTATATTCGGTTGCAGATGATGAAGAACAGATGACCGGCATAGATGGCAGCGATCATGAAGGCGGCCAGCAGTTTTGGAGCAATGATATGGAATATCAAACAATTTCTTTCATTCCTCATATGTATTTGTAAATAAATAGTTTCTTTAATAAATTCATTAAATGCAATTAAATATTTTAATATGATCAATAATATACTTTATCCCGAGACAGAAACAGCTGATACACTGACGTGGATGCAATGCGTCTGAGCGTATGGACGCACTTGCCTTATTAATCAAAATTAACAGATATTGGAGACGAAGGAAGGTGAAACTTCGTAAAATAACAGTTATTTATAACAGTTATACGGAAACGAAGGTCCACTGAGTATTTCGCAGTGGAAAAGTGCTCGGCTAATGCAGTGAAAAACAACACGCACCCGCGTGCATAGCGATGAGCCGCCTCTCTCAGTCGTCATCTGAGGACTTGTCCACCGCGAAAACTTCAGCGAACTATTTTTTAATTAAACTGTTAAAAGTTAGATATCACTTAACCAAATTTCAGATTTCTTGGCATCATTTTACTCAGTGCATATTTTTCAATTATTTACGAGTGAAGCTGACGTATAATACCACAAAATAATGTTAGCTGACAACTTTTTCCGTCTGTGTACAACATAGTAATCACGTTACAGTGTCTCAGTTTTATTCACATAGATTGCTATATCATTATTATACGTGTGTTGGAGGCTGCCGTGGCTAAACCACCGCTAATGCGTAAGGTGAGGTTCACTTCGTTTACAAGCAAAACTCAATAAACTATAGCAGACAATCGTAGCTTTATTACATTTGGTCATCAAAAGTGGCAGCTATATCCCTGAATTCTACACGGATACAGGAATGATGCAGTTGAGCTGCTGTTACTAGTAAGAGAATGGTACATCCATGGGGATGAAAGTGCGCAATATAGTTAAATTACAACGAAAAGAGCAAATGGCTAGAAACGCAATATTCCTAATAGCCACGTTGTCAAAAGCCACATAATGTGCAGTCATTGATGTTATCAGTGACTTCACCATGGCGCCTGCCGGCAAGCGGCCACCGGCACACATCACGCAGTCCACAGCCAGCATTGTCCGGCACATGCCCCGCATCGCTCAGCCAGACAGAAAAGGCGTGGCCACTGCGTGTAGTTGCCTCCGTGCTATCACAACAACACCGGCGGGCAGACCTCCATGCGAGGTCGATACCGTTCCAATAACGTAGGGCCATGCCATAGCAGACTCACTGTCGTCGGGCGTATTCACACACCGCTGGGGATGTACAAGCGCACGCCGCACCACACTCCCAGCAGTCTCTGCCTTCCGCGCAATCGCTGCTGCCTCGACGCAACACCAATCGGGTCGATCTCGTCTGGATGTCTAACTACTTGGTTCTGGAATTTCTTACGATATATAATATACGGCAACCCAACATCCGTGTTAGTTTATGGAATTTTCCTATCCGCCGTCCCAGTTGTAGCGCTAGCCCAGCCACCAAAGTTACGTATATATCTATTCTGATTTGGGTTGTGGAGAAATAAACAGATTTGATTACTCCTATTATCTGTTGTGCCATACTCAAAGGATACAACAGTCATCCTATCAATGACGTTACCGCCATCCCTTGACAATAGTGCTCACAGGGAATTAAAAATTGCAAGATATGATGAAATTAAAAAAATTAAAATAAAATGTCAAAATGTTTCTAAAAAATCAAAAACTCCCAGATGGTGGAACTATCTCAGTTGTGCTTTGGAACCTTTCCCCAATCGCAGATGGTGAAACTATTCCAGCTGTGCTATGAGCTCCTAACCAAACCCTGTCCTCTCTTCGAATCACGATGCAGTACCCTACAGTCCATAAAAATGAAACAGCCAAACGCAGTGTAGCCTCAATGCCGCTACCTTCTCTGTCCGAAAATTATCCCAATGAGCTGAATTTTTTACACCATTTTCAGAAATATTTATCCAAAAACTTGTGTAAAGGAGGTACACTGGAGCGTTTCCACATCGATAATACGTGAACAACACATACAAACACACACACTCGCACATAAAATACTTATGCCATGAACTATCGTATGTGCGAAGTTCGATATCTGTACCACAAACATTGGTAGGCACAACATCGAATAGGTTAAATGCTCTCGTCTTACAAATTAATTGCATCTAGCACCTTTTTGTTGCTGATCGGAACAAAATACATCAGAATGAAATTTTCACTCTGCAGCGCATTGTGCGCTAAAGTATAACTTCCTGACAGAATAAAGCTTTGTTCCAGGCAAACATTCGAACTCGTGACCTTGGGCTTTGGGGTGAAAGTGCTCTACGGACCGATGCGCCCAGTCCTCAGAACTTTTGTTTCGCCAGCAGGAGATAAGTTACTAGCGGAGGTAAATCTGTGAGGAAGGGTCATGAGTCATGCTTGGGCAGCTCAGTCGGCAAGTCGGCTTGTGGCAGCTATAGTGAGACGATCGCTGGCCTGTGTTGTGCGCTGCAGCTGGAGTTGTTTACGTGTTGTGGTAACTCTATATCTACGGCAGCTTTTGGCTCTGAGCACTATGGGACTTAACTTCTGTGGTCATCAGTCCCCTAGAACTTAGAACTTCTTAAACCCAACTAACCTAAGGACATCACACACATCCATGCCCGAAGCGGGAATCGAACCTGCGACCGTAGCGGTCACGCGGTTCCAGACTGAAGCGCCTTTAACCGCACGGCCACACCGGCCGGCAGGCAGCTTTTAGTTCTACTTGAAATTTGGGTTGGAGGCAGCTATATGAAATGCAGTGAAGCCTCATCTTAACCGTAAAGATACTTTGAAGTTATCCTCCGACTGAAGCCTTGCGAAGCTAGATTCGATCGATCTTGAACAATGGATAGACGAAGTTGTGACTGTAGAACGTCACGACATTACAGACAATCACCTCTCTTTGATGAATCCCGTTGTTTACCGGAAATTGAGAACTCTGAATTGTGTGACAAAATTACAGAATCTGGTGACTGAAAAACAAAAAATTAAAAAAAAAAAAAAACACCGTCCAGGCCTTGAAGGCCCAACGGTACCGACCAAGCGCCGTGTTATCCTCAGCCCTTACGATTCACCGGATGCGGATACGGAGCGGCGTATGGCCAGCCAGCACAGCGCTCTCTTGGTCGTTGTCTGTTTTCGTGACCGGCACCACTACTTCTCAATAAAAGTGCTCCTCAACTGGCCTCAAAAGGGCTGAGTGCACCCCGCTGGCCAACAGCACTCGGCAAACTCAGGCGGTGACCCACCAAAGTGCTAGCCACGCCCAACAGCGCTTAACTTCGGTGATCTGACGAGTGTTACCACTGTGGCAAGGCCGTTGTTTAGAATCTTGTGATGGTACCATAAAATTTAAATATTCTGACAGTAATGCTTTTGATGAGATGGATATTCAGTCTTGTCTTGGCGTAAGATCAACTATACTTTCGAGATTCCTTTTGAAGTTCTAGCACACCAGGTTAATTCAACGATACCTCCATATGGTACATTAAATAGAGTTAGACAGTTGAAAGTAGATCTCTGGAAGCACATAACCTCCTACGTAAACATATGCGGCTGCCGCGGACTGTTATTTATGATCGGCAACAAGGAATGTTCTCTGCATGCATCTCTCCCGGCCACGTCCGTGCTCGGTGCATGCAGCGTCGTGTGGCACTAACACCACATGGCGCGCCTGTGGCCCTGTCAGCGCTGTCCTTGTCGTATGTATGCGGGCGCTGATAACCTCGCTCTTGAGTGCCCATAAGCTCCCAACACACGCCCATATGTATGCTGTTGTAGCCAAGCATAAGCAGTCAACTCTGAATCCGGAAACGTCCCCAACCAAGGTTGTCACCCACACACCAATCACAACGGAAACGAACGTCACTACAGGAGCAGTCTACTCAGAACTACCATAAATTAAGATAACCCCCACGGCAACAGCGGAGGAGGTACTGACAAATGATGGAAAACCTGACACACCATTTACCGGTGACAGATATTCCGTACAAGATTTCAACCATATCCTTGACGCCACTGAAAATAATGGAGGATTCACGTCGCCAAGAAATAAGTAGAAACGAAATCCGCCACATTTAGATGTTTAAAACTTAGGACCCATAACGGGAGAGAAAGCAAAGGAAATTGGTAGCAAATTAAACGCAAGTTTCTTTAATTTTGTGACTTCAGCCAACAAGATTCACAGAGCATGTAGACCGAAAGGAGCCCGACCAGCACTAGCACCACAAACCGACAGTGTTACGGAAAGGTCATCAAGAAGAACAGTGAAGAAATGGCCAGAAACCCTAATGATGAAACTCTGAACGTCACACTGGAATCTATCCAATCCAAACACCGAGCAGATGACATGAAGGTATTTACGACAAACAGAGAGATATCCAGTAGCACAACAGAGACATCATCGGTCCATAAGAGTGACAACAACGAAAGGCAGAATTACTTTCTGTCAGATTAGGTTATGGAAAGAGTAGACGTGCCTAATAATTTTCCAACTGATGAATTGTTGGGTGATGGTTATTATGAGAAATGAACGACACACACCCGATAATTTTTTGAAGCCTGAATGAAAAGCATAGTACATGAAAACAACCTCCATGCTTACCGTCAGTTGTGAAAGAAGGAGAACAAACAGGAAAATTATAACGGAAATTAAGTCAGTGATGGAAGAACTTTCACCCAACAAAATGACACCCAATACGCGATTTTCAAGTTTTACGTAGAGTTAAGGTCCGATAGGCCACAGAGGACAGTAGAGACGAGCTGTACAGCAACCTACAAGGAAGACTCATCGCTGAGTAAACTGAAGCACTCACAACTGGAATCACTGAAGAAGAGCTAGATAGCGCCTTCTTGCGAGCCCCAAAAACGCGCCACCCTATGTGGATGGTATTCCTGTGGAATTTTATCAGGTCTTCTTGCAGATTATGAAATGAAGACTTTTAAATATGTGACGAGCTAATGAATATTGAGACTGTTATCCCAAAGTAATTTAATTTCTAAAAGGTACTTTAGTGACACAGTTGAACATTTGATACGAATCGCTCTCCTCGATAATAATTATAATATTTGTGTTCGTATTTTAGCCCACAAGATTAAAACTGCAATCGCCACGGTGACCGATACGTACGAGACAGGAATTAATTGAGACCGATCAGTCTTTCAAAGGGTCTGTGATTAAAACTGCAAGATAAGAGTGCGACGCCGTGCTTCGATTTGTAGAAGTCCTTCGACAGGGTTAGTCACACCTTCATACTAAACACGATGTAAGTAATGGGCTTACCACGTCCATTTGTTAGTACCAATTGTAACACCATAGCTTAGACACTACATAGCTTTCGTTGATTCATTTTTGCTTTCTGTTTTGTTCAACATTCCATCGTTGAGCTTCTGTAATTATTTTATGTTTAATTCGGCACTGTATAAAAATGTGTACATTTTTCTCTGTAGAAACTTTGATGTCCTGGTTTAATCATATGTAATGTATTGTCTTTATTATTTAAATAATTTGCCTCATTTGGAGGGGACAAAACGTACTGTATATAATTGTAATTTCTGTGTGAATAAATTTTTTGTAGGAATACCAATATGTGTATCTAATCTGTGTTATTTATTATGTTTGGCTGCTGTTATGTATTTCCTGATCCTCACTTAGGGTTCTTAGTTATTTTGTATGTAAAAGGTGGTGTGGTTCCCCTCGGGAACGTAACTGTGTAGCGCGCGCGAAATGTGGTTGGCATGGATAGAAAGGTGGAACAAAGAGTCAGTCGCAGACGAACTACTGAACCGCTAACAGCTCATGTAAAAGTTGTGATTTGTGCTGGTGCCGTGAGGGGCTTTTAGTGCCGACTAGTACGCGTTAAAGCCTCAGATGAATGGAGTAATATGCTGACAATGCTCTGAATATTAATATCTATCTTCGCTACCAAGAAATGACAGATTCCAGCTTGTCTATCTGCACCTCCATCCAGCAACATGTACTCGCCACCACACTGCGCAATCACTGAAAAGGGACCAGAAGATAGTATAACTGTTCAGTAAAGAATCAACTCATTGGATATTTCAGTGTGCTCAAATATAAGGTAATTTATACCTGAACTCCTGTACCTATCGGCTGGCCCGTATGGCCGTGCAGTTCTAGGCGCTTCAGTCTGGAACCGCGTGACCGCTACGGTCGCAGGTTCGAATCCTGCCTCGGGCATGGATGTGTGTGATGTCCTTAGGTTAGTTAGGTTTAAGTAGTTCGAAGTTTTAGGGGACTGATGACCATAGATGTTAAGTCCCATAGCACTCAGAGCCATTTGAACCATTTCTTGTACCTATCCTGATTTTTTATCCTCAGTCACATATCCAATCAGGGTCCTTCCCATGTTAAAGTGCTTACCGTACATCCTAATTGAAAGAATATCAAAGCCCAGTGTGTTATATTAAAAGGCCTCTTTAAAACATTAAAAGTTTTGGTTAAAATTAATGTGGATAAAGAATGTGCCATGGTAACTGTTTGTTGAAGTATATTTTTCAATTAAAGGTGTTGATTAAAAATCAATGGGTTTTCAAAGAATTATATAAAATATAGAAGCAGATAGATTCAATTAGGTCTTAAAAAAATTTGCTGTTATTTCAAAGCTATTAGAATACTTACTCCTACTGAGGCTAGTAAATTTTGTTCAGTAAATGAATAATACAGCTTGTTGTCCACTGTACGAGGTGAGTCAATGCCTGATGTTTTATGTTAACTTGTGTCTTACTGCTGTAACAGGTCAAATTACTGATGAAATTTTCATGGTTATGTTTGCTAAAATAAGGATACCATGTGTATAGAAAAGTGCATATCATTAGCGTAATAGGACCCACAGTTTTTTTATTGTGCTCACTAGTAGGAAACAAATGATAAACAGACCGTTTGGTATGATTACAGTAACTGCTTTCAGTCATAGATCACTGAGAAAGTGGTAGTCAGTGCATTTCATTTAACTTTTATTCTAAGTAGAAAGAGCCTTAACCAGTGCCCAATTCATACAATTCATACTTTTGTAGTGCACTATGTTTACATTTTTTTGTTAGATAGGAAAATGTTTGAAAAGAAAAACAGAACCTATGTCCAATTATGATTCTATGGTGAATATTAATAGTAATATTGTTGAAATCAGCCTGTTTGACTGACCACTGAAGACAGTAGTGTGTGTCAGTATCTGTTGTAATTATGGAAATAGTTTGTTCTGCTTTGACTCTCAGCTCGAACCTTAACGTTAACATATGCTTGTGCTAGAGTTCATTGCACTCTTGTGTGGCAAAGTATAGGTTGTGTTTGTCCGTTAAAGTTACCAATATCCATTTTCTTGAATAGGAATGTTACTCATTCTTATGCCAACTTAGGCTGGCGACCGTTTTCTTTATCATTTGTACAGTGTGGATAGGAAAATTTTGTTTGTTACCATTTCAACATTTACGTAATTCTTACTTTCCCTTCCGATAAGCCACTTCCGTTAGGTACATCACGTTCAACGTAACAAAATCCCTTCCAGAGGATAACACTGCTCTGCTTCTTTATACTATAATTGCTTTGACTAATAACTTCGCGATACAATTTGCCTCCAGCTTTGAGGTTATGGTATAACAGTAGCGAAAGGTAGTGTTATAAAATTTAGAATTGTAAAACATATCTATCCAGACTTGCTATAAACGGCCAACTCATCAGAGAAGTAGAAAACAGCTCCGTCAGGCAAGGTTGTCCTATGTCGATGGCAGTTGTTCCGTCGCTATTGAACATTTACTTGCTACCTTCGAACAACAATGGCGAAGGTTACTCATGAAAGAGCAGAAGATTGTGTGCATGGCGTATGCTGACGACATTGGCTCCATGTTGACAAATACAAGTGAACAAGACAAGGCAATGCGTGTTATGAACTACGTTGACTATCTGGCTCCAAATTCAACACAAGAAAATCTGACACCATGAGTGCACGAGGGAGAAGAAATCCACAACAGAGAAAATTATCTCTAATCACGAACATGGAATGCTTAAGAACTGATATCCGACACAGCATTCAACACGCTATAGCAGCAAACTACAAAAATCTCCTCACTAGAATGAGAGCCAGATCAAAATAACACGGAATAAGAAAACTAGACGGGATCCAAAACGTTATTCTTGCAAATTTAGATATGGTCTTCAAAATCAATTACACGGCGTACATCTCCCCACACCTCGGAGATCAGACCAAAGAATGACTACCTCGCTAGGCCACTTCGTCAACCACGGCCACATAATCAAAGTCAGCTTTCATACCCTCACTTAATCTCATCGCTGTGTATACCAGGTCACAAGCCCCATATATGCGCAATGAATACAAAATGAAGAAAACAACGCCACACAGCCTAACAGCCCACCTAATTAATGAAGTAATTTCGTTCAGTATCGATCCGCCATATATGCTCAGGACATCCCCAACGGACTGTACACCTGAAGCATTTGATTACTGAATATAGCTACGTGCAAACGAAAATTCCTGAAACAGACCTCATGAAAGCCAAGGAAATACATGCAAAAACTAAGGGAAGGGAAGAACAGAAACTTAACTGAACTCAAAAATAGGGAGAGAGACTGGAAATCGATATGCAAAAACATCCAGAGTCAAGATTGATCGTCCGTGGTAAAAGCGAAGCTAAGTGGTAAACAGCAAGATACCAACATATGGGAAACTTCATGCCGTCCCTCTCACGGACTCACCCTTGTGCACAACATGCGTGCAGACAGATAATGACGAACACTGATTTGTGTTTGAGAATGTGAAAGAAACTTGTGATTCAGTAAGACACAAGCTGGCAGTGATCAAAGGACTTCTACCAACGCCTTCACACCGAAAGATTTTCTGGCCCCAGATGTAGTTCTGTGCAGTACGAAGCGAAACGCTATTAAATGGATCAAAGGGCTCATGGTACATTATATCTTCAGAAAAGCTAACAACAGCAAAGAAGATTACTGGGAGGACTGTGCAACACAACACCATAACCTCGTACGGACTAAAAACTACAAGAACATTTATGGGAATTTCCTCAATATAACCCTCATGTAATCCGTACTGAGGGTCTCCAGAAATAGTGCACTGCTAAAATTTCGCGTCCATAACTATTAAACACAAAGAATGTTGAAAAAATTCCTTTTGTTTTATTCCTTATGGGTCTTACATGTTTTACTACTGAGGAAACGTTGATTTGCGCTATTCAGTTTTAAACAAAGAAACACAAGCGTTCAGGTTTCGTTTCTATTTATTTTCAACATTTTTAAAAGGAAATGAAATACACTGGTGTTCAAAACTAAAGCAACAAATGGAAATTTTGCCAGGCAGAATTTAGTTTGCCACAAAACAGTACGACAAGGCTACAGTGAAGTAGGAACAACGTAAAGAATACAGAACGTAAACAGCTGCCACATGCATAATGGTAGACAAATATGTTATTAGTTTCTTTCCAACGGAACGAAATTGCACACACACTCCGACAACTGGTTGATGTGATCAGTATTGGGTGCACCCACCTCTGGCAGCAATATAGGCCTAACAAAGACGGGGGAATGCAGCGAATAATGTCATCAATCTCCTGTTGAGGCAATGACTCCCATCCTGCAGAGCGGCTCGCAAGTCTTGGAGAGTGGTTGGTGGGTGCTGACGTGATGCAAACTGTCACGGTAGAACGACCCAGACATACTCTATCAGATTCAAATTGCGAGAGAGAGCAGGCCGTACAATGCGTGCAATATCTTGCGTTTCCAAGAAAATATAGGAAGGAAGGAATGAGATATTTGCTATAAGAGAGAGCAAGAGGGATACAGTGGCAATGAGAGGGGACCTTAGTGGTAGGACAGAACGAGGGGTGTGTGACTGTGACACTGCAGATAAGGATAGAGAGACACAACAAGGAAATACTCTGAGTTGGCCTCAATGAGTATGTGCGAAAGGGCAGCTAGGAGACAATCGGTATGAGCGACTTACAGCGATGGGCTAGTGGGTTTGAGTGAGTTGCAGTAAGGGGAGCATGAGCGAGTTTGAGGCGAGTGGCATGTTAAAAAAATTCCTTTGGGATTACATTCCCATGCAATACTTTTGTGAAAATTTTTGAAGGTGCTGAAGAAGGCAGACAGGCAACTGACACCCATCTTTCAGCCTGACGCTTTCAAATACAGAGGAACACACTCAGATTTTTTTGTGCTCCCATAGGAAAATTTTTCCGCTGGTTTCCTCCTTTTCCCTGTTGCAGCAGGGCATGTACCTCATATGAAAAGAAATACACTGGTCAGCAAAATTTAGATACATTACTTATGTGACACTGAAATAACGCAAAAGTAATTTTACATCTCAGTAGCACATGCAAAGGTGGTTTGCATGTGTGTGCTTCAGCACTACAACATGGGGTTCCTAGACTATGACGAAGACACTTTACAACATATTTCGCCGTGATGCATCACTTCGCAAACTACGTTTCCGCTCTCGTTTTTAAATAGGGTAGCTTTGATCCTGTGTATGACGGATACTGATAAAGATATGAAGAAAATTCTTGTTGTATTAAATCTGGATATGTCGTAGCAATACAGACATTTTCTGTGCACAGTTGTCTTAGAATCCGTGGTTGGATTGTGGTAAGTAAGCAATAAGAGTTTGGGATGTTTCTCCACAACAGGTAATACTTATGAAAACGGCGATATATATCTTCTACATAAATGCCTAGGGACCAAACGGTTAAATTTTTGAACAATTTTCTTTGCTCATTTCTTACTTAGACTTCTCATCATGCCTGATTTTGTGTATAGAAGTAGGGTAACTTTGATCCTCTGTATCTTGGAAACGGACAAAGATGTGAATAAAATTTAGAACGTTGTTAGGGATCGGAGCATATCGTAAAAATTTCATCACTTTTCTGTGCAAAGCAGTCTAGGAATCCTCGGCTACATTTAGGTCCGCTGCCGATGGCGAATATGTAGTAATAAAACCCTTTTGTTGTGGTTTTCGATGGACCGCCCATGTACTAATGCTGCCTCCATTAGTCACATCAAGCTCACCGTAGACCACATCAAATGCGAAAAGAATCACTCGATTTGTTCCATTTACCTAACCAGGAGGAAGTATATAGTACCCATGCTTTGATCGAGTACTTAGTCATAGTGACATTACGATGGTTCATCAGTTGAATATACAAATGGCCATTAGCCCATTTGCTATCCCAAACACTGAACCCTACCATTCTATCACAAATAGAACCCGAGGTACAAGCGCCGGAAACATCTCATCTTTATGCGCTGCGGTTTGGAATATATTAGTTACGTATGCTCTCGTATGCATACCGATATTACATTCATTCGTAATTAAAATATCTTGTGGTCCCAGCGATCATCACCAATCCCACCATAACAAGAAATGTTCACATGTGTGTGAATTTCTAAGGGACCAAACTGCTGAGGTCATCTGTCCCTAGACTCACACACTACTTAAACTAACTTATGCTAAGAACAACACACACACCCATGCCCGAGAGAGAACTCGAACCTCGGGCGGGAGGGGCCGCGCAGTCAGTGACATGTCGCCTCTAACCGCGCCACCACTCCTCGCGGATGTTGATAATAATTCATATCCATCTACGTAGACGAACACCTGCTTCCTTACCTTAATCATTATTGTAATCCGCAGCATTAGCAAGTCAGCTATGAGCGCGCATCGTGAGATTACAGTCTACCACCACTTCTCACTCTATCTCTATTGTTTTAAGTATTCCATGAGTTTTGCATAACAGTATGATAAATTCCAGCTTTTGTTGCAACTTTACAATGTAAGTATACATTACTTCTACCAATATTCACTTAGAACGAAGTTGCCTATATGTCACAGCCTTAGTTTCTGTCTTCTTCATTATATTTTTATAAATTACTCATTCCTTCCATGTTACAGCAACGATTAATACGAAAGATTAGAAGAGATCATGAACGTAGAACCAATTTTTCGTACGTGTAGACGACATCAGAACGAAAACGTAATTGTTCCACACCACTATTACACTGACACCACATGGCAGTCAGATTTTTTAAAGTTTTTATGTTTACAGTACGTGAAATTCAGAAATCAAATACTAGTCAATCAAAACTATTGACACAATTCTCTAAAACTCTAGAGAAAATTTTCTTTTAAGTTTTCCGATCGTCTTCAAGTAAAGTTCATTATATCCACAGGAAATGTGGCTCTGGTAGAACGTTACCGTCCCATGTATGACTCCGTGGTCGATTCCCAACTGATGCTAGTTTTTGAACAGAGACTCATGTTCCATGAGCACTTCCGAGAGGCGTAAAATACATAAGGCTCACGAAAATTTGATCTTTAATGCTTTTTTATTTTAAACAATATTCATTAACAATTTTGATAAAAGATTGGTAATTACAAACTTAAATTTGCAACTAAAACAGGATTTGTTATTGTAGAATGTAATTATAAAGAAAGAAACGTACGTCTTTCATAAAAATAACAGTCAGATAAATGCAAGTTAACATATATTTAGCGAATATTGTTTTTAAATGACGTAGCTATTCGAACGAACGGGGTAAAACAAAAAAATAATGACCTTAACGATACTCGAATCAACGATTACAGGTCTTGGGTACTTCTGACTTTTTTTTCTGTCTTCACGTATTTTATGCTTCACGGAAGTGCTCATGGAATACGCACATTTATTTAAGTAATTACGTCGTCCAGGACCCATACATTGCAGGATCAGTACATGGCAGATAAGCTGTGTCGCTAAACGAAATCAGCACTACTTTTAGGTATATTACAGACGGTCGAAAATTTTCGAAGTCCATTTTCTCGAGATTTTTTGAGAGTTGAATTGAACAGCTTTGACATATTTATATCTGATTTCGGAACTACACGTATCATCAACATCAAAATGTACAAAAATTTGATTACTGTGTGGTCTTCTTGTGAGACACCATCTCTTGGCGGTGCGCATGTTGTTTTCGCTGCTACTTTTTGCACTATGTAGTCCTCTGACCACTACTTCATTACACGGTTTCACACGCTATTGTGTTTGGAAAGTCATGTGGAGACTGACTCCGATTCTGAGATACAGGAAGAATCATGGGGCAGGAGATGGTACAGCTGCATGATCCATATCTGCGGTGACGTCACCTCCTCCCTCGTTACCGCTGGTATCCTCTGACCGCTGTTCTCTCCTTAGCTCTCTTTCTCATTTCTGAGCTTCGGTCACAAACCTCGGAATTTTGGCCTTAAAATGGTGTCTGAGGGCCAAGGATTGCCTTTCCGCGTTACAGAGTTCGTTTAGGACATAGCTGTAGGTTCCCTTTTCCCATTCCTTTTCCGTAGCAATTGGTCAATTATTTTCCTCATGACTGGGAAAACTTTGGATTTTTGCCACTATTTCTAGTTCTACATCTGCATCTACATTTATACTCCGCAAGCCACCTAACGGTGTGTGGCGGAGGGCACTTTACGTGCCACTGTCATTACCTCCCTTTCCTGTTCCAGTCGCGAATGGTTCGCGGGAAGAACGACTACCGGCAAGCCTCCGTGCGCGCTCGAATCTCTCTCATTTTACATTCGTGATCTCCTCGGGAGGTATAAGTAGGGGGAAGCAATATATTCGATACCTCATCCAGAAACGCACCCTCTCGAAACCTGGACAGCAAGCTACACCTCGATGCAGAGCGCCTCTCTTGCAGAGTCTGCCACTTGAGTTTGCTAAACATCTCCGTAACGCTATCACGCTTACCAAATAACCCTGTGACGAAACGCGCCGCTCTTCTTTGGATCTTCTCCATCTCCTCTGTCAACCCCACCTGGTACGCATCCCACACTGATGAGCAATACTCAAGTATAGGTGGAATGAGCTTTTTGTAAACGTCTTCCTTTGTTGATGGACTACATTTTCTAAGGACGCTCCCAATGAATCTCAACCTGGCACCCGCCTTGCCAACAATTAATTTTATACGATCATTCCACTTCAAATCGTTCCGCACGCATACTCCCAGATATTTTACAGAAGTAACTGCTGCTAGTGTTTGTTCCACTATCATATAATCACACAATAAAGTATCCTTCTTTCTATGTATTCGCAATACATTGCATTTGTCTATGTTAAGGGTCAGTTGCCACTCCCTGCACCAAGTGCCTATCCGGTGCAGATATTCCTGCATTTCGCTGCAATTTTCTAATGCTGCAACTTCTCTGTATACTACAGCATCATCCGCGAAAAGCCGCATGGAACTTCCAGCTCTATCTACTAGGTCATTTATATATATTGTGGATAGCAATGGTCCCATAAGACTCCCCTGTGGCACGCCAGAGGTTACTTTAACGTCTGTAGACGTCTCTCCATTGAGAACAACATGCTGTGTTCTGTTTGCTAAAAACTCTTCAATGCAGCCACACAGCTTGTTACAGCTTATTACGTTTTCCTCTACCAGGGGCTCCTACACTCTACTCCAAGGACCGTTTTCATCCAATTTCTGTACTGTCCTAGCACGATGGAGTGAATCTCACACTTAACTTTTTTGGATTGCTTTTTTTATCAGTGGACGCCTATTGTAGTGGTAAGAATTTTTAAAATATATGGTATTAAGTAACAACTAAGTGTGGTACTTGTGCAGAGAGTTAAAGGAGTCACAGAACCATGAATTGCACTTGAGTGCGGCACATGTGTATTAATTAAAAATGAATCACATTGCCTTAAATTGCATTTAAGTGCAGCATTGCAAATTATATCAAATGATTAGGAATGCCAGCCCCAAGAATAGAAGCAGATTACTCATAAGTATTTAGTTTAAGGAGCAAAAAACTTTCGGACCACGGTTATTCAAATACAGTTTACATGTTTCCTTTACTCGGGAGAAAGGAAGTAATAATTGTCCCTTTACCATTTACAAGGTTATTAGGGTCAATACCAAGGTTTTCAAATCGTGGTAGCTACGACACAAACGAAGCTGGCAGGCGGATCAGGAAGAAAGCTGAAGTGCATTTTAACAGCAGTGAGCAGGCTGATACCAGCGCCGAGGAAGGCGCGCTACAGCCGGCTGGCAGCAGCCCGGAACCAGCACACAGTCTATAGGCGAGGCTTGTCTCACTGTGGCTGGAGCTGGGTGTCACACATTGGCGGCGCGGCAGAAGGCACTCGGCAACGAAGTGTCACCTGTCACCTTTAGCGGGAGGTTTCCCCTTTTCCGTCTGGAGGGTGAGTGTCTTCCTTCCGGGATCAATCGTAATTCTCCTCCAGGACGATATTTTCACGATCTCCGCAGCTCTTTCCCTCGGAATGAACATAAACCTGATTAAGTAGCTTACGTATCCTTTCCAGATACCTAAATTATTGATCATTTTCGTTGTTAAATGCTCCGTGCCGCCAATAATTCTCACGGTTGGACGACCACACGCAGACCATCTTGGGCGTGAAATTTTTCCCTGGCATAGCTCCATGTTATCAATTAATCCTCTCTTCCTCTACTAAATCAGTTTCCACTTCAGTACGATCTTTGCCACAGATTTCTCGGCAGGCTAACAAACGCAGATGGTAAAAGGCACTCGCACCAAACCTTCTTTACTTAGTAAATTTCATATCGCCCATTTCACATCGCCGTCTCACATAACACAGAGGCATTCAGTTGTCCTTTGCTCCTTCATCTGATGAGTCCCTTGCACTCTTTTCCTATTCTCAGCATCACGGAAAAAAATCTTGGCGTACAGTAGTGGGTGCGTGTATGCCCCAGAATGAGGGTGTGGGGATTCTTCGTCCGTCGGTCGGCGCCGGCCGTCGCTCGCAGAGGAGGCGAGTGATTGAGAGCAGGCTAGCCATGCCCCCATACTCACGTCCATCAAAATACGTACGTAGCTTATTCTCTGACATTTTTGGCGCTGATGGGTGCTAAATCAGTATGATACACTAAGACCACCACACCTGTTCCCATCCAAAAACTTAACCATATTTTGGCTCTCAGTCTTTTTCTAGTAGAAATCGCCAAAATCATGAAATATGACAACTTCTACAGCTCAGTATTGCTCTGGCACTCTGTGCTGCTCAATCTCTGTTCCTATGGTCTACTGTATAATACTAACAGATTATTAAGTTAACAGTGACACAAAACATTCGTCTGCTTAACAAAAAATTTTATGCTCGTAATTATCTGCACTTATTAAGCATTACCTCAATTACAAGCTCCATTTCCCTTTCGCTCAGATATCATTGAACCATTTTAACTGTAATAACTCCATAACTGATCCGAAGGCGATACCCCAGATCATTGCTCCCAATATCCCTGGGTACCAAGGATTATTCTCGGTATCTACTACTTCTCAGTGTCGTACGGTTCCTTATATTTCAAACATTTATCCTCGCTTAGCAAATTAGGGTACTTCACTGTACACGTCCTTTCATTTTATCTCAGAATAATAATTTACATGTCATTTTGTTGCACGGTAGAATAATTTAATTGGGCTGGCTTAAGATTTAGTTAAAGTTCCAAAAACCGAACTCAGAACAGAATATGTTAACTCTTGACTGGTGTGGGAACTTTTATGTCAAAACGGTGTACCAACATTGCAACAGACGTCGGAATAAAAAAAGAAATCTACATCCAACAAGCGAGCGGAAGGTCCAACAGTACCGAACGGCCACCGTGTTATACTTAGCTGGTAGGCGGATATGGAGGGGCACGTGGTCAGCACACCGCTCTCTCGGCCGTTGTAAGCTTTAGTGATCAGAGCCGCTACTTTTCAGTCAAGTAGCTCTTCAGTTGGCCTCACAAGGGCTAAGTGCACCTTACTCGCGAACAGAGCTCGGCAGACCCAGACGGCCACCCATCCAAGCACTAGTCAAGCCAGACCTCAGAATGCGACAGAGATAATTTCAAGTACTGCTCCGCTTCTTACCAGGCCACGGTGAGTTAACACTATGTTACTTCACCGACAGAGTGCAGTTATGAAGTCAAACGTAGACAGAAAAAACCGAACTCAGCAACCCAGAATCATTATTGATAATACATCTAAGAAATTTCTGTTGCTGTATATTTATCTTCTTTCAGAGCCGCTGATGGCCTTAACAATGGACAATAAAGGTCATTTCTTCTCTACTGTTTTAGGTATGTACATCACTGCTCTTCTCAAATTGTTATGGATTATTAATAACGGCCGGCCGCGGTGGTCTCGCGGTTCTAGGCGCGCAGTCCAGAACCGTGCGACTGCTACGGTCGCGTTCGAATCCTGCCTCGGGCATGGATGTGTGTGATGTCCTTAGGTTAGTTACGTTTAAGTAGTTCTAAGTTCTAGGGGACTGATGACCACAGCAGTTGAGTCCCATAGTGCTCAGAGCCATTTTATTAATAACGAATTTCATTAGCAAACAAATTTATTCTGAAGGCGCAGTTAATATGCCTAGCTCCTTGAAGAGGTACTTACATGACGTCCGTGAGTGATCACAACATATTATTCTTACTTCTCGCTTTTGTACAATAAATACTTCCTTATGAGTGATTACATACCCGAGAAGATTATTCTGTACCACATTACTGAGCGGAAACATACAAAATATTCCTCCTGACAACTGCTCATGTGTTACGTAAGTTGTTGGTATTATTCTGCCTTTTGTAGAGAAGTGTAGTATGCTTTTCCAATATTTAGGGAGGGTCAGTTTTCAGAGAACTACTTATTAATTCTTTGAAACATATCGTTTATCAACTCCTCAGTTGCTTTCTCTCTAATGGGATTTGTTACAACAGTAATAGCTGTAAAACATCTTGGACTTTCAGACCTCGTCTGTCAAATAACAACAGTAAAAGCAGGCATAGAATCATTCCTTAAATTACAAGCCTACAAACACCATCTATCACAAAACAAAATAAAAGATTTTTCAAAAGAACCAGAAAAACAAAGCTGGGGATGAAGTGTATAAGGAAACCAATGCGAATGTGATATTCTCTAAATTCTCCACATTGTTTAAATTGAACTTTGGAAAGGCATTTCTAAAAGTACGCATGTCTGTATCAACATCTCGCAAAAATAGATGGATAACAGCAGGTATTAAAAAATCCTCCCGAACACATAAACACCTCATTGCCATGAAAAAGTTTCGCAATGATCCAGAATTCTTAAATTTCTATCGTAGATGCTAAAAAATCTATAGGAAGGTGCTGATTGCTTCAAAAAAGACATTTAATGACAAAGTAAAATATAATTTACAGTATGAAAGCAAAGCAGTCTGGGATCTTTTAAAAAAGGAAACGGGGAGAGGCAAAGAAACGCAGAATGGCATACTGCTGAGGGAGGGGGATAAGGTAATAAATGATCCACAACACTTAGCAAACTATGTAAAAGTGAATTTTTCAAGTATTGCAGAGAAAATGCAGCAAAAATTCCCCAAAACAAATATAGCACATGAAAATAAAATTATGTTACTTTTAACCATAAAAAATTAAGTCAATAAATAGTTTAAAAACTAAAAAATTAAAAGGCAGTAGGCTTAGATGAAGTGCCAGTGTGGGTACTGAAACAATGAATAGGGATTATACAAGGCCCCTTAACATATATAATAAATGAATCCTTCACAACAGGGACATTCCTAGAGCAGTTACAACAGCCAAGAGTTGTATCTTTGCTTAAGAAAGGTGATGCAGAAGACATAGAAAATTGCCGGCCCATTTCCCTTCTGTCACCATTCCCAAAAATAATAGAAGCAACACAGTAAGACAGATTAATGAATTATCTGAATAAATACAATCATTTAAGCGACTCACAGTTTGTTTCTGAAGTAGCAAAAGTACGGAGTCAGCCATAGTAGAATTCACAAAAGTTGTACTTCATGCTGTTCACAAAGATGATTATGTCATACTTCAAATAGATCTAAACATTTAGTAAAACACTTGTCAGAACCAAAATACATTAATATAGGGGTTACACAAGGTAGCATATTAGCACCAATACTATTCCTGATGTACATCAATGACTTTCCCGGTGAAAAAATTCTCTTCGCTGATAACAGCAATATTGTAGTCAATGAGAAAAGAAACAAGCAATGGAGTAACATTGAACATAAAGAAAACTAATATCATGATTTTCAGTTTGAAGAGGAAAAATGAAAATGTTAAATTAAAATTCCTTTGTAGGAATACTTACCCCCAAGCAATACATATCACAATACTAACACCTCTTATACATTCTGAGCTCAACACCACACTCGTTATGGAGGGATGTTGACTCAGTTTTTCAAGATAGCAAATGGGAAGTTGCGGTACAGAAAAAGGCCCACAGATAACCAGTGTGTGCGTGTGTGTGTGTGTGTGTGTGTGTGTGTGTGTGTGTGTGTGTGTAGTGAGTCAAGTGTTATGAAACAATGTGTGTACAGCGTGTGCAGTGACTGGTAGTGAGATATGAGTGAATAGTGTGGCATTACATTATTTAATAAGTTATTTGTAAAACAAGTATTGTATACCAGGAGTAAATCTAATGACTGTCTCTAACTAGACGTCTGTAAATGTATGTGTATACGAATTAGCTTATTTTAAATTGGCCTAAACGTGTAATTACTTTGAAATGTCCTATATCCTTGTAAAAAGAGATCTACGGATGAATAAAGTTACTACTATTACTACTACAGTAGTATCGTCTGTAAAAATAACCATATTTGCTTGTTGAATCTAAAGTGAAAGGTCATTCAAATAAATAAGAAATAGGAGTGGACCCAAATTGAACGCTGTGGGGAATTCTTTGTGATATTCCTTGCAAGTCCTCAAATTTTCTATCTCTGCGGCATTGTCAGAATTATTCAGCACAACCTATTGCAGTTTGTTTGTCAAATATGATTCAAACCAGCTGTGCGAAAACCCACCAGTTCGATAAAACCAGACTTTTTCTAAGAGAGTATCACAATCTACACAATCAAACGCCTTGAAGAGAACACAAAACATACCGTCTGGCGCTATATTATTATTTAAGGCTTGTACTGTTTGATTAGTGAATGGATAAATAGCGTTCTTAGTCCAGGTATCATTCTGGAATCAAAACTGTGGTATGCTAAGTAAACTGTTTCCACTTAAGTGTGAGATTATTCTTCAGTACATAATGTTTTCGAATATTTTGGAAAAATATGTCACTAAGAAAACTGGACGATAATTTTTTAAGTCTGTCTTGTCACCTTTCTTATAGCATACTTTACCATATCTGGAAGAATTCCCTGTGCCAGTGATGCATTACACATATTAGTACAGACGATACTTGTCCAGATGGAACAAATTTTCGGAATACTGTTAGAAATTCCATCAACACCTCATAAGTCTTTTTTTTTGTTTTTTTACTTTTTAGAATTCAGTAAATTCCAGTGAAGAAATTTGGTGCCAGTTGCTTGACGTTTTGTGGAATGACATGCTAAGAAGAAAAACTGGAGCTCAGCAATCACTAGGCAAAAACTTCCCAGAGTGGCGTAGGGCACAAACAGCTGACATAGACTGTTGGGCTTTTAGGTCACAGCGACATTTTGTGACACAACGGCTGGCAGTGCCGAAGTACAAAGTACAGACCGTTCGTGAAGGTTCCCGCATTGTTCAGAAATGGAATATTGCAACGTTCACATGATCATCTGTTTGGGAGTGATAGGGACGTAGACTGACAAATAGATGCGTTTCCTAAATGTTTTGGTGGAAAAAGCAAAAGCAAGGTATTGAACGGTATCTTAAAGACTGTGTATCACGTGTGCAAAGAGTACATCTTAGTCATCGGCGTATGCTGTTTCAAAGGTTGCAGGACAGCAGATGACGAAGATATTCGGGATTTAAACAGCATGCTACGGCAGTTACAAGCAGTTGCGGACGTCACGAAGGCTAAGGTAGAGTGGCACACCAACCAATTAGTAAACAAGGAGAAGTTTGTTCCTAATAACACAAGATTAGTAAGGAAATAGGCAACGGAACTTATGAAATATATGATAAACACCTAAATAAAAATCTAGAAAGGGTACAAGCTGGACTTTTGCAGATTTCGACAGCCAGTATCAATGGTTCAAAATTAGAAACAGCAACATTACAGGAACCCGTTTTTTATGCCACACAAGGGTAGCTATCCTTCACTCATCAGACCTGCTAACAGCAGCACAGAAGGGGCGGGTTTCCGCTGGTCAGATATTGCAAAACATCGAACAGTGCCGCGAGAAACAGCAAACCCAGTTTATGAAAATAAGCATTACAGCTACTACCACTGTAGCGATTCTGGCCGCCAATTGTGTAATTTACGATAGTTACAATCGATGAACGTTAGGACACCGAGAAGTACCTGTGCTTCAATTACCTGTTGGCTGGTTAAGCTATGTAATCAGAAATGCTACGGAGTAATTAAAGTCGAATTATAGGTCATAGCACTAAGAAGCAAGAGTATAGAACAGATCAGAAATTAGTGTGGTAGTTTAGGGGGATCGAGAATTACCCAGTTAGCTTCAATATAAAAGCAGGGTTGTTCCATGGAGGATGAATTAATCGAACATGTATACAAGTTAGTAAACTGCAAAATCTCGGGACGAAATTTATAAAGAACTAATGGATGCTGCATTGACAAATGCGTGAATAAAATTTTGTTATAACCATCCGGCACGACGCTAAGTGGAACAAGTCAGCCGGATATGCAACGGTGGCGAAGCCAGTGTCATCACTGGGAGTGCCGAAGTATAAACTACAGGGAATTTATTGCCTCACAGTGTGCGAGAGAGGACACCAGGAAACATTTGACTCAGAACTTAGATAAATGTGAGGAGCAAGAAATAATGCTCGTTTCTAATGAGAATACACGTAGTAACGCCATCTGGAAATGGCACAAGAAGCCATTCAGGCTATAACCTTCGCGTAAAGGAACTATCTGAAGTCTTTAAGTTGAACACTAGGCCAGCCTACAGCTACAACTAGATCAGAAAACGAAAGCACATTCCTGCATTCGTATGGGTCGAATCGCGTCACGGAGTTCTATAAAACTCTTCGCTTTCCTTCCACTCATTCTCAATGTTAGGCCCTGCCATCTGCATTATGGATGGTGATGGAAAGTCAACTCTACTAGTTTCAGGATGCCGTGGTGAATACAACGAATTGTCTACAGCCTTCGCCACCTAGTAGTCTGCTGCTACGAGTCCGCAGTCGTCTCGCTGTGGAGGGATCTTCGACCCTGCGAGCTGAGCTCCTGTCGGTCACCGCCGAGAGTGACGCAAGATGAGGACCGGACCGATGTTCCGTGAATGAAGAACTGATCTGTCCGTCAGCGAGCTGATCATCTGGGGAACAGGGCACCTGTGTCCCCACCCATGGGGAGTACAAGTACCTCCTTAAGGACTGCAGGCTGGGGCCGCCCCGACGGCTGTCTATGTTACTGGCAACTTCGTATAATGCTGGTTCATCATGTCCTTTGCTAGGCAACTCCTGTAAGAAGACAGAGGGCAAGTAATACTCATGCTAACAGATGACTGTTAATTGAATGATGTCTCATTGGGGTCCCAACACTCCACAGGACTCCACCACCGCACATCCGCTCTTCTGTCTTACACACAAGTGGCTGTCTCCTACAAATATAGCGTGAGCAGATTGTCTTCTGATTCCAAGGCGATTTCAACTATAGAAAACGTCGCTTTTCTCCCGCCTGGGTATCCTTTCATCCTTACGCTCTTTAACATTCTGTTTTGGAGCCCAGAGTACCTATACTTATCAGCTCGGCTACTCAACAAATTGTTACTAGTTACTGATCGCGCAGCAATTCTTCGAACAGCCTTGGATCTGAAAACGTATCATCAGCGTGAACCTACTGTTCAGATGGTCACGCCGCATGGCGCTCATTCCGTTCACTGCAGGAGTGCACCACACCGAAGCATCAAGACTGCCGATCGTTCCACCTCGTCTAAAGTCACTAGAACACAGACTTATAGCCGCTGTCCACACCGACTCATTCAATCACATCAACTTCGTTCCACACTTAGTTTATGCTCGGTCTGTGAATGTTATTTGCCAGTGGTCTGCTTCAGGTTAGGACTTCGCACCATGCTGTCTCCAGCTGATATCGTACTGAAACACTTTCTAGTAAACGGGTCGTCTGTAACGTGCTGATTACCATCTTCTGCCTTCTCTTCACAATAGCTGGCACTCTGTGACCTGCTGTGAGAATTGTGTCCGTATCCCTGACTGTGCGTAAGACACACTGGTCAAAAACCCCTTGTTGTGGCTGTCCATTCTAATGACCAAAATACTGGCTATGAAATCATTTCACTATTTCTACGAAATGGACGCAACTGTCATAATTATCTCGTGGTGTGCAACCAACTCTTGACGTGAATAAAACGGCAACATAAGTTCTCTAGCCACTGCAAACAATTTTAGAGTATGCTCACGTCATGACACTTAGTATGTTTCAGACCAATATTTGCAAAACCATTTCAGGGTGCCATGATTTGGTTGATGCTTGTTCCCACTCCAGAAATCTACGACCCACTATCGCTTCATTTTCAAACACCAATAATGTTATAAAAAACTTATTGTGAACTCATTTAAATCATTACTATCCGTGAAAACATGATGTGTTTAGTGAACGGC
Source organism: Schistocerca americana (assembly GCF_021461395.2). Taxonomy (NCBI): domain Eukaryota; kingdom Metazoa; phylum Arthropoda; class Insecta; order Orthoptera; family Acrididae; genus Schistocerca; species Schistocerca americana. The sequence goes on along the minus strand of NC_060130.1, from coordinate 974,625,475 downwards.
TGCCACATAAAAATTTCCTATAACAAAAGGAATCTGATCTTGTGCTAACCAAGATAATGTTAACATTTGCACGAATTCTTGTATTAATAATTTTTGTGCACATTTCCGAACTGATCGAAGTAATTAAATTTCCAGCAATACATTAATGCATCTCCCACTGTTTTATGAGACACATGCGTACTACACTTCTAAACAATTTTGAAATCTTTTGATCTGTTTAGACTAGTTTCACATCAGGTTCAAAATGGTTCAAATGGCTCTGAGCACTATGGTACTTAACATTTATGGTTATCAGTCCCCTAGAACTTAGAACTACTTAAACCTAACTAACCTAAGGACATCACACAACACCCAGTCATCACGCCCATCAGGTACTTCTTTATACAATAGCTGCTGTTTTGAATCAAATAGTGAGCTGCCTCCATTTTCTCAGTTTAAGTACGGCAGACTGCGTCAGTACGCTCCGGACTTTCGATGATTTGTAATTCAGTCTCCCTGATATGGAAGACACAGCTATCGTGTGTCTCACTGAGACTTTCATCTACACTCCTGGAAATGGAAAAAAGAACACATTGACACCGGTGTGTCAGACCCACCATACTTGCTCCGGACACTGCGAGAGGGCTGTACAAGCAATGATCACACGCACGGCACAGCGGACACACCAGGAACCGCGGTGTTGGCCGTCGAATGGCGCTAGCTGCGCAGCATTTGTGCACCGCCGCCGTCAGTGTCAGCCAGTTTGCCGTGGCATACGGAGCTCCATCGCAGTCTTTAACACTGGTAGCATGCCGCGACAGCGTGGACGTGAACCGTATGTGCAGTTGACGGACTTTGAGCGAGGGCGTATAGTGGGCATGCGGGAGGCCGGGTGGACGTACCGCCGAATTGCTCAACACGTGGGGCGTGAGGTCTCCACAGTACATCGATGTTGTCGCCAGTGGTCGGCGGAAGGTGCACGTGCCCGTCGACCTGGGACCGGACCGCAGCGACGCACGGATGCACGCCAAGACCGTAGGATCCTACGCAGTGCCGTAGGGGACCGCACCGCCACTTCCCAGCAAATTAGGGACACTGTTGCTCCTGGGGTATCGGCGAGGACCATTCGCAACCGTCTCCATGAAGCTGGGCTACGGTCCCGCACACCGTTAGGCCGTCTTCCGCTCACGCCCCAACATCGTGCAGCCCGCCTGCAGTGGTGTCGCGACAGGCGTGAATGGAGGGACGAATGGAGACGTGTCGTCTTCAGCGATGAGAGTAGCTTCTGCCTTGGTGCCAATGATGGTCGTATGCGTGTTTGGCTCCGTGCAGGTGAGCGCCACAATCAGGACTGCATACGACCGAGGCACACAGGGCCAACACCCGGCATCATGGTGTGGGGAGCGATCTCCTACACTGGCCGTACAACACTGGTGATCGTCGAGGGGACACTGAATAGTGCACGGTACATCCAAACCGTCATCGAACCCATCGTTCTACCATTCCTAGACCGGCAAGGGAACTTGCTGTTCCAACAGGACAATGCACGTCCGCATGTATGCCGTGCCACCCAACGTGCTCTAGAAGGTGTAAGTCAACTACCCTGGCCAGCAAGATCTCCGGATCTGTCCCCCATTGAGCATGTTTGGGACTGGATGAAGCGTCGTCTCACGCGGTCTGCACGTCCAGCACGAACGCTGGTCCAACTGAGGCGCCAGGTGGAAATGGCATGGCAAGCCGTTCCACAGGACTACATCCAGCATCTCTACGATCGTCTCCATGGGAGAATAGCAGCCTGCATTGCTGCGAAAGGTGGATATACACTGTACTAGTGCCGACATTGTGCATGCTCTGTTGCCTGTGTCTATGTGCCTGTGGTTCTGTCAGTGTGATCATGTGATGTATCTGACCCCAGGAATGTGTCGATAAAGTTTCCCCTTCCTGGGACAATGAATTCACGGTGTTCTTATTTCAATTTCCAGGAGTGTATTACTGAAACAATCTCTTTCGACTGGGCCTCAACCTTCCGTTCCAACTGTATTCAGTATTTGCCAAATTGTTTTCATTGTCACGCCTTACGTCCGATTTTAACTTCAACGTTATTGTTGATATGAGAGGATTTTTCACATCTGTAGGACGTCTACTCTACTGATTTCCGGTGTTGACCCCTAAAAATCATTCGTTTAGAAATCAGTACCCTACTAGACAATATGAGGCCCTATGCTGACCGAGAATGTAGCAGATTGGTACGTAAGGCTACACATACCTTTTAATTTGAAATCAGAGATCAGGCAGTCTTTCATAAGTTCTACTATCAGTATCGCTACGTTCTTTTAACATGGAACGTATCGGCACCATCAATAATGAAAAGTAGCAGGGAATTATTTAATTACGGAAAACAGCTAATTTCTGGGTCCGTTTTAGAAATCGTAGTGTACGTTACAACTCAATACAGAAATGCCAGTAGGTTGAAGGATCGAATAGATATCACTTTACCAGGTGAAGTCGAATATTTATTTAATATTGGCAAGATCATGAGGTAACCGAACACCGCTGAAGATTTCATTCCTAATATGTGCTCGAAACAAATACTGTAGGAAGAAGAAATTGGGTTACAATGTCTTACTGTATTGCAAATAGGCTACGTTAATATTGAACCAATATTAAATAATCTGAGCGATTCAGTACCTGCAGGTGTTGGTGTATCTTAAACAAACGCACCATAAGGGCATCCCGTGTAAAAATTATTTGCACAAAAAGACTTCTTCCCGCTTCATTACGTAAGACTTAGACAGCAGTATTGCACTTCCAGAATCCGAAGGCGCTGCTATGGCACTTTGCAAGGGGACTTAAAACCACGAGACTATCAGCACATAACAGATAGGGTGAATTCCTACGCGGCGGCTCACTAAATCAGTTCAAGGACGGATTGGATTAGTTACCGCAAAGCTCTGGTAGGAAAGCTCGGCCAATTATACTGTACGCCAGTTATACCACCAGCTGCGGACTCATTGGGTAAACTAAGACATCTCTGGAAGTTTAATACGAGTAGGGGTTCTTGCATTTGATATCCCTTGTGGAGAAATAAATTTCTCGCAAATTTGGATAGTTTATAGTGGATGCTTCTTGCACCTCGTCGCAATTTGGCAGTGGATACATCTTGCACTTGGCGTCTTGTGAGTGAAATACAACTGTCGAGAATTAACTAGCGATGAATATAAAACTGTTCATTGCCAGTTTATGAGCAAAACAGGAAGTGGATATCCATGAAAAGCGCGGTGAGAGAAGAAGCGGAAAGGGCCCGATAACTGTTAGAAATGATAGCAGTGTGTCACATTAAAACTGTGTGGGTCAAGTAATACAGGAAGTTTGCTACGTAATTTCGCATAGCGAGAAATACAGTTCTCGTCACTAGAGTACGAACATTTCACGAGCGAAGAATAGCGAACGATCGTCGAGAAGAAATCGTATCAGTAGAATGCAGACAGAGACGTCCAACGTGGCAAGGCAAGTCTCGTAACCGTAGGAAACAAGGCTACGCGATGGAATCACGTGGATAGTAACTACGCGGGAGCACAGCAGCAGAGAAGGGAAGCGCTGCAGGTGCTCTAACTGGGGTTCAGACTTCGACGCTCAGCGAGGCAGAGGAGGATTACTGCGCGCAGTAAAATATACAATTTTCAAAGTAAGTTAAGGTGATATAATAGTGTTGTACACAGTTAGTATTATTCAAAAGCGGTAGGACATCTGAGGCGTAAATGAACGAACCAAATATTAGCGGGCATATGGCTCAGGAAACCTCTGACTGGTCGGAGCAAAAGAAGGCCCTGTGGTGAGGATGAATGAAATTGTAAGTTACGAAGCGCAGGAAGTCCCATCAAATACTTTAGATACCGCAGGAAATGCAGCTGAGGTAGACACTCAGACAGTGGTTGATGAAAGTATGTTGAAGGGAAATGAACATAACAACATTAATGGTTCAGAATTTAATATGCAAGCCATGTTTTCAGCTGTGATGACCAAACTAGAGGGGAGAGCTACAAACAAGTAAACCAAATCTGGGAACGTCTAATAACAATATAGACGAAAGTGCTAGGGAGACTAAATTGAAACTAGAAGAAAAAACAAACAAAAATTCGAAGCAACTGAGAAGAGAATAGAGGAAACTGCTGAAAGAAATTAACAAGATCACAGCTGATATGTTGAATAAATGTATGAGGAATATTAACCAAAATTTCCGTGTGGTAGTTGAAAGAATTGGCAACGTAATTAAGTAACAGCAGGGAACGGCTAAAAATTGGGAAAAAGAGTCACCACTGGGGAGTTCGCCAAAGGAAATCACAGTAAATTTTTTTAAAGGAGTTGCAATAGAATGTTAGTATTATATCACAGTTTTGGTAAGGAGATTGAAAAATAAAATTCATCGGTTTTCAGTGTAAATGAAAAAGGAGATGAAAAAGTGACAGCTTTATCTGATGGAATGTACTGAGTAGAAACAAATACTAAAGAGATATTCAAAAGTGAACTATTATTCAGAAAGTGGTCAGTGATTTTACTAACAGAGGCACTGATTCTTTGATGAAAGGATTGAAAACAAATTAAATTCAAAATGGGAAATGGAAATGTTTCTTGACAGAGAGTAGGGGAACGATGAGAGAGAAGTGGTTTGCCGTTGCCTTCCTTCGACCGTAATGGGGATGAATGATGATGATGACGACACAACAACACCCAGTCATTTCGGGGCAGGTGAAAATCCCTGACCACACCGGGAATCTAACCCGGGACCCCGTGATCAAAAAACGAGAATGCTACCGCGAAACCAATAGCTGCAGACAGGTTCATAATTAAAAGATATCGTTTTGTTAATACACTCCTGGAAATTGAAATAAGAACACCGTGAATTCATTGTCCCAGGAAGGGGAAACTTTATTGACACATTCCTGGGGTCAGATACATCACATGATCACACTGACAGAACCACAGGCACATAGACACAGGCAACAGAGCATGCACAATGTCGGCACTAGTACAGTGTATATCCTCCTTTCGCAGCAATGCAGGCTGCTATTCTCCCATGGAGACGATCGTAGAGATGCTGGATGTAGTCCTGTGGAACGGCTTGCCATGCCATTTCCACCTGGCGCCTCAGTTGGACCAGCGTTCGTGCTGGACGTGCAGACCGCGTGAGACGACGCATCATCCAGTCCCAAACATGCTCAATGGGGGACAGATCCGGAGATCTTGCTGGCCAGGGTAGTTGACTTACACCTTCTAGAGCACGTTGGGTGGCACGGGATACATGCGGACGTGCATTGTCCTGTTGGAACAGCAAGTTCCCTTGCCGGTCTAGGAATGGTAGAACGATGGGTTCGATGACGGTTTGGATGTACCGTGCACTATTCAGTGTCCCCTCGACGATCACCAGTGGTGTACGGACAGTGTAGGAGATCGCTCCCCACATCATGATGCCGGGTGTTGGCCCTGTGTGCCTCGGTCGTATGCAGTCCTGATTGTGGCGCTCACCTGCACGGAGCCAAACACGCATACGACCATCATTGGCACCAAGGTAGAAGCGACTCTCATCGCTGAAGACGACACGTCTCCATTCGTCCCTCCATTCACGCCTGTCGCGACACCACTGCAGGCGGGCTGCACGATGTTGGGGCGTGAGCGGAAGACGGCCTAACGGTGTGCGGGACCGTAGCCCAGCTTCATGGAGACGGTTGCGAATGGTCCTCGCCGATACCCCAGGAGCAACAGTGTCCCTAATTTGCTGGGAAGTGGCGGTGCGGTCCCCTACGGCACTGCGTAGGATCCTACGGTCTTGGCGTGCATCCGTGCGTCGCTGCGGTCCGGTCCCAGGTCGACGGGCACGTGCACCTTCCGCCGACCACTGGCGACAACATCGATGTACTGTGGAGACCTCACGCCCCACGTGTTGAGCAATTCGGGGGTACGTCCACCCGGCCTCCCGCATGCCCACTATACGCCCTCGCTCAAAGTCCGTCAACTGCACATACGGTTCACGTCCACGCTGTCGCGGCATGCTACCAGTGTTAAAGACTGCGGTGGAGCTCCGTATGCCACGGCAAACTGGCTGACACTGACGGCGGCGGTGCACAAATGCTGCGCAGCTAGCGCCATTCGACGGCCAACACCGCGGTTCCTGGTGTGTCCGCTATGCCGTGCGTGTGATCATTGCTTGTACAGCCCTCTCGCAGTGTCCGTAGCAAGTATGGTGGGTCTGACACACCGGTGTCAATGTGTTCTTTTTTCCATTTCCAGGAGTGTAGTAGAGGAAACAATACAAGTATGACCACTATTTAAAACTTTGTACCGGACGTAATTTTTCGGCAGAAGGGAAACTTCATCCTAAAGCTATTATGAAACAGTTCCAAGGTCTGTTCCCAGAAAAATGGGACGAGTGAAGGAAAATTGGATGTGCTGCAAGTATAATGGAAGGAGACGCTCTTTCAAAGGGAATAAAAGCAGGCGATTCATGTGAAACGTATGATGAATTTATTAAAAAAATTTTAGACAAGTACTGGCCTAACAATACTCAATGCAATGTTCGAAACAGCATCTTCCGGTAAGAAATTTCTTTGGCAGTGGAATGAGAGTTATAAACATTATTTTCAAAATTTCCACTAGACGAACTTGTATTTAGATAACACACTCGGTGAGGAAGACCTTATGGCTGCAGTATTGGTCAAACTACCAGTGAATGTTCAGAAAAAAAATTAATAGGGGTAATGAAAAAGAAAGCAGAAAATATTTAACAAGTTTTAGACAAGCTGGATGCAATTTCAGGGGAAGAAACATCCAGTAATGGCTGGAGATGAGTAAATTAGAGCTCAAGAGTAAGTAGTAGTTGGAGGGAGCAAATCAGAAACCATAATGAGCAGAGGGAGCATACCAGGAATCAGTATGGGAGAGATGACGAGAGGCATGTCAGTGGGTTCAACAGACGTGGTAAAGAGGGTTGGAAGCAAGGAGGTAATAACAATCACAGTAATAGGCGATGTCAAGAACAGAATAAGTATAATGACGAGAAGAGAAAGAAACCAAGAAAGAGCAGACCAGGAAACGGAAAACTAGAAAGGAATTTGTGCAAGGTCCAAAGACAAGCTCACATAAGTGACGCACCATTGACTATGTAGAGGTTGAGAAGGGAACGTCCTGCAGGTATTACGAAAGTTCTTTTTGGTGAAGATGAAATAGATAATAAAGAGGAATGCGAAGAGATTGTAGCTTTGGAAAGTAATGGAATTAATGTAGTTGCTGTTAGTGATAGAAGAAGAGAGTTATGCACTGCAGCAGAACAGCTTTATGACCATGCGAGAGGTAGAAGTGAGGTACCACTATAGCCATTACAAGGAGTTACAGTTACAGGTGCGGTGGGAGAAAATTGTCAGAAAATAAAGTTCCAAGTGTTATTAGAGGTAGAAAGTCAAGGAATTTTATTGGAAATTAGTGCTACTGCGGCCCCAAATCTTTGTATAGGACTGATAATAGGAATGGCTGGTCCCTGTGGAGGTTCGAGTCCTCTCTCGGGCATGGGTGGGTGTGTTTGTCCTTCGGATAATTTAGGTTAAGTAATGTGTAAGCTTAGGGACTGATGACCTTAAGATTTCACACACATTTGATCATTTTTTTGATAATAGGGACAGATTTGTTGGTGGATGAGGCACCAGTTATGGATAAAGAAAAGTTTAGTATGACCCTAATGGTAAACGGTACTCAGACAAATTTAATTTGGTAACATGGTTAGCGCCAAAGGAAAAGTGCAGGACAAGTACTACCCAAAAATTATGTGCAGGTGTTTTCAGTGGGAAGCACATAAAAAGGAAGGTTTTCCACACAGGAAAGGGAATCAGAATCAGAGTGAGGCTGTTTCAGGGATAGTAATAAAATAGAATATAGCAAATAATTTTGATGTTACTGATACAGTTGTGAAATAGAAGTAGGGAATGTATTGTTTAAATATAAAGAAGTATTTTGTGATACACCAGGATTAAAGAAGGGAGAAATTTATGAATTTAAAGTTAAGCCACATCAACCTTATAAGTAGAGATCATGTATGATAGGTGTCTCAAGAAAGGAGGCCATGGGTAGAGAAATACAAAGGATGCTCTCTTTACAAAAATGGCTCTGAGCACTATGGGACTAAACATCGTAGGTCATAAGTCCCCTAGAACTTAGAACTACTTAAACCTAACTAACCTAAGGACATCACACACACCCATGCCCGAGGCAGGATTCGAACCTGCGACCGTAGCAGTTCCGCGGTTCCGTACTGCAGCGCCAGAACCGCTAGACCACCGCGGCCGGTTGCTCTCTTTACACATTGTACAGAGATCAACCAGTCAGTACTCTAACCCAGTAGTTTACATTACCAAAAAAGATGGATCAGTGTGAGTTACAATAAACGCTAGGTTACTTAAGGCAACAATATCTGAGAACGATCTAACAGAAACTTTAGAGAAATTCTAACAAAACTTTGAGAGTGCTAGTACGTTATCTAGTCTGGACTCTACTACTGGCTATTGGCAGGTAAAATTGGCTGAAAATGCAGGGAATTCATAGCTTTCAAATAATGCTATCTGCCATTTGCACTAAATATTTCAGTAGCCACGTTTATAAGGGCCTTTTATTCCATACTGGGAAAAGAGTTATATCTGAAATCACTCTATATGTGGACGACATTTCAATTACAGCCAGCAACTGGCAAGAATACAGTAGAATACAGGAGGAAATACTTGAGGTCTTTCAAGGAGGTAACATCACAATTAATCTAGGCAAATCTAAATTTGCAAACAGAAAAATTCATTTTTTGGGTCATATTAAAACCGCAGAAGATCCTGTTAAACTAGAAGCTTTCAAGTGGTTCCCACCACCAAGGAAAAAGAAACATATAAAGTCTTTCCCTAAACTCTATAAGATTTATCGCTAGTTCGTGAGTGAACGGGTACTACACACAGCAACTATACTGAACTTAACTAAGAAGAATGTTATATGGTTGTTGACAGAACAGTTTCAGAGAGAATTTGGTAGTATTAAGGAGGCTCTTTACGAAGGTGGAATAGTGTTTCACCGAAGGTTAGAGAAGGAGTTTTCTTGTATTTGCTGAGAGTTCCAGTTTTGGAATAGGAGCGTATCTATTCCAATTAACTGTGACTGAGAAAGGTGTGGAACAAACGTCAATTAGTTTTGCTTGAAGAATGTTAACAAAGTGTGATTCTGACTACACAGTTACTGAAAAAGAGGCATTAACAATTGTGTGGGCCTTGAAAAAGTTCTGATACTATTTTATAGAGAGGAAAATAACATATTCACAGATAATAAAAGACTGTCGTTTATTAAGAACTGCAGACTGACACATGGTAGACTTACCAGATGGGCCTTTGCTCCTGAAGAGTTCCAATTTGGTTTACATTACAGTCTTGGCAAGACACTGTAGTGGCAGATGCATTGTCACAATTGCCATTAGGAATGGAACAAGGGGAACGGAGTGAATGAGGTTCGAGGGAATTGCGGTTGTTTTACATGAAAGGGATAGAGAACAAATGTGAAGTTCGAATAATCATGAGAAATATCAAAAAAGGTCAAGAAAAGATCGTATTTTGGCTATGGTAAAGCATAAGTTGAACGAAAATCTGGGTACAAACAAAGGAATATTGTTTGGTGGAAGAAGAGGTACTGTAAAGCAGGACTGATTTGGTGTGGGATGATTGGATGCTATGCTTACTTTTACATACCATAGTGGACTTAATGTGGTATGCACTCCTGAACTATGGTCGTTTTTTACCCAAAAGGTGCGCAGAAAAGTTGAAAGAAACTTGTACTTTCAACAGTATGGTATAGAGGGCTGGAAAAATATTAGAAAGATGTGAAAATTGTCAGACAACGAAACCACCTACAACTAGCAGTAAAGGGTAAATGTACGGAATTATACCAAAAGAGATAAGTGAGCTAGCAGTCGCCGATGTGTTCGAGCACCTCCCAACCACCAGAGGACGGTTATTATATATATATATATATATATATATATATATATATATATATATATATATATATATATATATGTATTGGTAATGATGGACGTTTTTTCTAGAATCTTAGGATTGTATCCTACAAGGAAATTTACTGGAAAGGTAACAGCTGGCAAAGTAGGGCAAGATTATTTGCATACAGCATGTAGAAAAAGGTTCAAATGGCTCTGAGCACTATGGGACTTAACTGCTGTGGTCATTAGTCACCTAGAACCTAGAACTACTTAAACCTAACTAACCTAAGGACATCACACACATCCATGTCCGAGGCAGGATTCGAACCTGCGACCGTAGCGATCGCGCGGTTCCAGACTGTAACGCCTAGAACCGCTCGGCCACTCCGGCCGGCCAGCATGTAGACCTAAACCAATTCCTAGCGACAGTAGGTCCCAGTTTTTAATTTATCAAAACCTTGGAAGAATACGTTGAAAAGTCTATATATATACACAAATTCCAGCCATCTTCGAACCCTATGGTGAGAATTTTGAAAGAGCTAGGGAGACAGTGTAGAGGTTTCAGCGATTACCACCATACTAGTTGCGGAATTTATGTTAAAGACTTTGAGTTGGTACGTAATGAGCTTCCACCTTCAACAACATAGATATCCCCACGTGAAATGTTGATCGGCAAGGAAACTGAAACTATGATCGAACGCTTAGTAAAATTCCCGAAAAGAACTGACTTGAGTTTGTAATAAAAACGTAAACTAGCTTTGGAAATGGTAATAGCAAAGGCAGAGTTTCATAAGGCGAGGCATAACAAGAGTGTGACACCTAAGGAGTACATTGTGGCTGACATAGTACTGATAAGGGCTCACACGAAATAATTTGAGATAGTTGCTGACATAAAGAAATATTAAGAAATGTTTGAGGGACCGTGTGTATAGCAGATTGCCACACTCTAGGTTGGTGGAAATAGCACTTCCAGAGTCCTATGCAGTAAGGGACATATACAGTGTTGTCGACGTTAAGATTCCATAGTAATTACAGGGAAGCCTCCTAACTCTGATGTGCCTGAGTATCACTTAGAGGATATACTATCTCTCTGGTCAGACAACAAACCATAGACATTGTGGAAGACACAGACATGACTACGAAATGCATTGTAAATAGTACTCCTATTAAATTGCTGAGAGAGGAAGTAGTTCTATGAATTTTGAAAGAACATATATTCAGTTTATGTATTTGTAAGTAAAATTCAGGGTTACATAAACCTCGGGAGAGCGTGGTGTGCTGGCGTGTTGTGATGTAAGCAAGGCCATTAAAGGGATCTCACCAGCAGAGGAAAGCTAATGCCATATGCAGACCATAGCTGGCGGCTGAAATAGCTGATCCAGGTGATTATGTGAATTAGCAGGCGTGACGTAAGAGGAGACACGTCACGACCGCGACATCGGTAAACATAGCAACACTCTATGAAGTATAGATAAACCAACAATGGAAACCTAAATAATTTCCTACCGTGAGTTATTAGCTGTTATTAAGGAATCAAGTAAGTAATGAATAAAATAATTAAAAGCGGAATTCTTTACTACATAATAATTATTTGAAAGGAATTCAGTAATTCACGAAGGTAGTAGGTAATTAGAAGTTTTGAGTTTTATTCACTTGGACAGAACTAGTAGCGTTAGTAAGAAGAAAACACCTATTTTTTTGTGAATGCAATTTGTTATTATTACATTAGTTCTCAAATACGTGTCTTTGTTCCTGTATCAATACTTCATGTCTTGGTGATGGGAACATGGAGAATTCTGAGCCCACATGCCCATATGAAGCGTAGTTATAATCAAGCCTGATGACCAGTCAGAAACAAGAGAAGCTGTTGGCATATGCCCGAATTACGGCTACAGTCATCAAGCATTGCAGACCCGTCGCCTAGGACCAACAGTTTCGGCCAGCAAATAATAGTGCTTCCTGCCAAGTAAGTATGTCAGCGTAGTGATTTATCAAAGAACGACATTGACTCGTAAGTTCTCCGCAAATCTCAATGATGATCAATGAAACGCCACAGCACAGTGAAAAGAAGAGATTTCCCATGTGGTTTTATGAAACGTGTTGTGTATTTCATATATCTTGTGTGCTTAAGAAAATACTGGAAATGTATGATACAATGGACTCCTGTGGGACAGCCAACTAGCTGCATGAAAATGTTAACTAAATATTTGTAATAGCTTTTCTGCATTTCTGTTAAAGATAAAGAAAATGTACTACTATGATACTCGCTAAACAAATGTTACATGCTGGATAAATGTTTCAAAAGCTAATATTTATTTGTCTTTGTGGGTATATTTGAAGTGCTTCAATATTATGTTTCATTGATATATATATTTTAAAGAATTGTTGTAGTTAAAATTTAGGAGAAGATGGTCGTAAAAACTCCAAGATTATGCAAATACTAAGATAGGAAAATTGTTTCATTGGGTCAAAATCTAATAAGATACCACAAACCAGTAGGTTCTGTGCTTTCAAGATATCTGTATAACTATGAAAACTGTATTTGAAGAGAAAAGAATAATCAAAGTCACTGGCACCAAAGTTACCTATGGTGTAAAGGCTGCTCCTAAGAACTAAGATACCACGTTGCTAATGTTTCCAAAGTTTTGATTTATTGTGACCAAAAAAATCACAATTCTGAAAGGAAATTACCGAAGGGAATATGGATGGTATCCCTTATTTGCAGATAAGAGCGTATTTTACCTAATTCCAGTTTTGCTATTTCACATACATGAGTGAATGTATCAGCATTGTAGGTCCTACAGAGTGAGATGAGAGTGATAGGTTCCAATACCAACTGGAAGAGGCGTCTGGCCATCTGGCGTTTTCAGAGCCAATGGGATTACGTGCTGATGCAAAAGTCGCTGTGACATCAGCTGAGAGAGATGTTGGGAAAGTATATTTATTCTGGCGCGAAACGAGTAATTGATGTTAATAAATATTTGCTAAAAAATTGCCTTTTGCCACTCAGACATTAGAAAGAGTCTACGGGTATAAATACTATCTTTCAGTAATTTCACAATGCCAGGAAACGTTGGGAAGTAAATGAATAACTTCTGCCTAACAGATGTACTATCTCATACGAACTTTACTGGTTATACGAACTTTACTGACTGTATGCCCAAGTTACAGACTCTAGGTCACAGTCGGCAGTTGTCTGTAGGATGCCTTTAGATCTAGCCATGTCGTACACCATGCTCTCATGCCGTTAATAGTTAGCTTATAATCAGTATGATCAAGTTTATTTTACAGTGTTTCTTAAGTAAACAGAGCACAGTGGCATCCAGTGTAAAAATTATTTGCACAAAAAGACTTATTCTCGCTTCAATTCTTACAACATAGACAGTTGTATTCCACTTCCAGAATCCGTCGGCGCAGCTACAGCTCTGCAGTTGGTCATAAAACTACGAGACCATCTCCACGTAACAGGTAGGAAGAATTCCTACGCGGTGGCTGAGGAAGTCAGTTCAAGGACGGACTGGCTAACTAACGCAAAACTTTGATGTGAAAGCGTCGCCAGTTATATTACACGGACCTTATGCCACCACTTACTTACTCACCGGGTAAACTGAGAAATTTATGGAGGTTTAGTACGTGTAGAGGGTTCTAGCACATATCTTGTGGGGCGAGGGCACCGAACGTGTTAAATACATGCTGCAGCGATCGTGAGCGTTGGTTACCTTTGAGATTGGACGTCGTTGAGTTGACGTTAGTCAAGAAAGCGTTTAAGGCGGCAAAGACGCCATTATCAACACCTCACTGAATTTGAACGAGGAACGAATAGAACGAATCGTTCCATGGCTAGCTCCTTCGCGTCCGCCGACTGAGATGCGGCCAAAATAAGCACGGTTGCATTACAGTTAATGCGAAACAATACTGTCCATAGCTGTGAGCTACATTGCTGCTACTAAGAACATTAAGCATGCTCAAAGGCATGTCAATGGCAGCAGCAAATGTGCTATTGAAGATGACGGACCGACTCCAACCAAGATCTGCCAATTACTAAGGAGGAGAGGCTCTCTCTCGTTAGTTTTGTTACCGAAGGCACTACATCTCAGTATGAGTCCGCTGTCAGAAAGATGCCCCCATGACCAACATAATTAAAGGGAAAGTTAGGATTTGTTCCGGCTAGTAACGCCTGGTCTCACGGTTCAGAGTTGCGGTTCCTAGAGTGGTGACCATTCTGTGAAATGCTGGTGCCGAACAATTATTTTAGCTCAGCATTGTTTGAACGTCTCTCTACAGCCCCAGGATTTCATTAGCACACTCGTTAAGATAGAATATACAAATATAGCCTTTAAATTGCTACTTTATAGCTTCATACGAATCAATAAATCAAAACACAACATTCATGTGGTTGTCTTTCTACATCAGTGGCACCATGTTCAGACAGCACAAAGCCAATGAAATTCTTAATTGTTCTTTGAGTTTCTCCTTTCCATTTTTCTCTTTGTGTCGTCGGGGGCTTCCCCCTTATCTTCCATGCGAGTCATAACAATGCAACGTAGACTTTCCTTGATTTTTCTTGTCGTTTATCTACAGCGAACGTTAAGAATAGCTAAATGAAACGAAGACGATGACAGACACTAATGATCGGCAGTTCTGTTGCTTGCTTTACTTTATTACTGATTCCTTCTTTGAACTCTCTCTTTTAAGCAATTACGTCGTACCGCATAACTTAAGATTCGTGGCTGATCTTCCTTTCACTACTGACACCTTCCGTTTCTTATTTTACTGTGAGTGACCTGAGTTTCAGCATCGTGGCTCGATTCATCAGTCCGACCCTTCTGCGATTAATAGTTGAGGGGAGGGATTTCTCATACATAGGTTACGCACAGTACTTCATCAGTCACTTCCAGAGCGCAAGTGGCCATAATGGTGCCACTTTCTACCTTGCCTCCGCTTTTGTCAGTGTTCTCTCCCACGTGGGAACCTATGCCCACACCACTGGCAACATACCTCTTTACTGACAATCTTCCACCCACCACTCAAATCGACAATCCTTTATCTTGTAGAATTCTTCTGAACACTCACTTTTCCATCAGTTCCTGCAGCAGAGCTACCAGATGAAAGATAGTTACAACGTAACCTCAACAAAGGTCAACAGATACACAAATACACACCACGAACTAAGAACAAGAAAATTTTTTTAACCCTTCACCATACAATAAAGCAAGTATCATCTACCTCTCAAATTTAGTTCATGACTAAAAACCACGGAACTTCATACCAATCAGAATCATTACAATTTTAATATCCACACAACAACATAAGATACTACGATATTAGAGCGGCGATAAGGCTTTACGTTGGTGATGTTTTGGATTCCGTTTTTCACGTCTGATTCCCAGTCTGCTGTCACATATGAGTGATCTCACAGGACTTTTTTACACTTCGAAAAGGTTGTTACGTTACATAGCATGTAACTACTTGCTAATGTTAGTCTATCAGATCTAACCGTAGGTAGCTGCGATCAAACACGAAGCTTTCTTTCGTTATTGAAGGTGATTTTGCAGTGCATAGTGTCTTTCCTTTCTCAAAAATTCCTTTCTCTTAATCTTTGTCAGTACAACAGCAAATTTTTCGTCTACTCAAAGTTGGAGCATGCAGTTTTTCTGCCAACCTAATCTAAATTATTAGTGGCTCACTCAACATCGATTTCGCCGTAGACAGTCGTATTTTTAATCAGTCTTTTGTTATCTCTTCAAATTTGGTTATATACTTGACGTATCTGGTGTTTCTTATGAGCAGTGAATGCTAGGGAGTTTGAATAGCTCATGGAAGTATAACTCGACAGGGGTTTCTGCAGACTGGCACACAAATCCTTGGAGAAGGGTTGTGTGGATTCGTCTTCTGGGCTCTGAGCACTATGGGACTCAACAGCTGAGGTCATTAGTCCCCTAGAACTAGTTAAACCTAACTAACCTAAGGACATCACACACATCCATGCCCGAGGTAGGATTCGAACCTGCGACCGTAGCGGTCTCGCGGTTCCAGACTGCAGCGCCAGAACCGCGCGGCCACTTCGGCCGGCCGATTCGTCTTCTGGGGTGGTTATGTCCATTATAATTGTTTCTGCATAAGGAGTATTTTGTCTCCCATGTTGAAGAAGATCACGCCGCCAACAACTCAATTTGCGCTCCATCCCTCTCGTACTTTCGATCTGGACAGACATCACATTCCGATCTCCTTGTAGAATCTGTCGATGGTGACTTCCCGTATTTCTCCCTATTTGAGTACTCGCTCGTCCGAAGCTTCTCTCATTAAGGTTTCTAGAGTGTTGCGACCTACTCCCACCGCGATTTCGACCTCCGCTGATGACGTGGTGACAGTTTGTTTCCTCTTGGAAATCATCTATCGTTTCTGGTACTTCTAACGATTGTCCTGTACTAACAACGGGTACCTTTATTAGTTGTCTTCTTGCCTATCCGGGCACGTGCAGATGTATTAGGGCTATCAGTTTCTCGGCTCCCATGGGTTGGTGTACAATTGAGATTTACACACGAACAATTTACAATTTGCATAACGTTGTCCCACATGGACTGTATATGGGCCCGGTAATTTCGAGCAGTTAGTCCACGAACCCACACGAATTGTAAATGGTTGCGAAAACAAACTTGACCTCTTATCCACAAACAATCCAGAGCTAACAGAGAGCATCATGACTGATACAGGGATTAGTAATCACAAGGTCGTTGTAGCTAGGCTCAATACCGTTTCTTCGAAATTCACCAGAAACAAACGCAAAATAATTTCATTTAAAAAAGCGGATAAAGTGTCACTAGAAGCCTTCCTAAGAGACAATCTCCATTTCTTCCGAACTGACTATGCAAATGTAGACGAGATGTGGCTCAAATTCAAAGATATAGTAGCAACAGCAATTGACAGATTCATACCCCATAAATTGGTAAGAGATGGGACTGATCCCCCATGGTACACAAAATACGTCCGAACGCTGTTGCAGAGGCAACGGAAAAAGCATGTGAATTTCAGAAGAACGCGAAATCCCGGAGATTGGCTAAAATTTACAGACGCGCGAAATTTGGAACGGACTTCAATGCGAGATGCCTTTAATAGGTTCTTCAACGAAACACTGTCTCAAAATTTGCTAGAAAATCCGAAGAAATTCTGGTCGTATGTAAAGTAAACAAGCGGCATGACGCAGTCAATACCTTCACTGCGCAGTGCCGATGGTACTGTTAACGACGACTGTGCCGCTAAAGCGGAGTTATTCAACGTAGTTTTCCGAAATTCCTTCACCATGGATGACGAATGGAATATTCCAGAATTTGAAACACGAACAGCTGCTAGCATGGGTTTCTTAGAAGTAGATACCTTAGGGGTTGCGAATCAACTCAAATCGCTTGATACGGGGAAGTCTTCAGGTCCAGATTGTATACCGATTAGGTTCCTTTCAGATTACGCTGATACAATAGCTCCATACTTAGCAATCATATACAACCGCTCGCTCACCGATAGATCTGTACCTGCAGATTGGAAAATTGCGCAGGTCGCACCAGTGTTTAAGAAGGGTAGTAGGAGTAATCCATCGAACTACAGACCTATATCATTGACGTCGGTTTGCAGTAGGGTTTTGGAGCACATACTGTATTCAAACATTATGAATCACCTCGAAGGGAACGATCTATTGGTACGTAATCAGCATGGTTTCAGAAAACATCGTTCTTGTTCAACGCAGCTATCTCTTTATTCGCACGAAGTAATGGTCCCTTTCGACATGGGATCTCAAGTTGATTCCGTATTTCTAGATTTCCGGAAAGCTTTTGACACCGTTCCTCACAAGCGACTTCTAATCAAGCTGCGGGCCTATGGGGTATCGTCTCAGTTGTACGATTGGATTCGTGATTTCCTGTCAGGAAAGTCGCAGTTCGTAGTAATAGACGGCAAATCATCGAGTAAAACTATAGTGATATCAGGTGTTCCCCAGGGAAGCGTCCTGGGATCTCTGCTGTTCCTGATCTATATAAATGACCTGGGTGACAATCTGAGCAGTTCTTTTAGGTTATTCGCAGATGATGCTGTAATTTACCGTCTAGTAAGGTCATCCGAAGACCAGTATCAATTGCAAAGCAATTTAGAAAAGATTGCTGTATGGTGTGGCAGGTGGCAGTTGACGCTAAATAACGAAAAGTGTGATGTGATCCACATGAGTTCCAAAAGAAATCCGTTGGAATTCGATTACTCGATAAATAGTACAATTCTCAAGGCTGTCAATTCAACTAAGTACCTGGGTGTAAAAATTACGAACAACTTCAGTTAGAACGACCACACAAATAATATTGTGGGGGAAGGCGAGCCAAAGGTTGCGTTTCATTGGCAGGACACTTAGAAGTTGCAACAAGTCCACTAAAGAGACAGCTTACACTACACTCGTTCGTCCTCTGTTAGAATATTGCTGCGCGGTGTGGGATCCTTACCAGGTGGGATTGACGGAGGACATCGAAAGGGTGCAAAAAAGGGCAGCTTGTTTTTTATTATCACGTAATAGGGGAGAGAGTGTGGCAGATATGATACGCAAGTTGGGATGGAAGTCATTAAAGCAAAGACGTTTTTCGTCGCGGCGAGATCTATTTACGAAATTTCAGTCACCAACTGTCTCTTCCCAATGCGAAAATATTTTGTTGAGCCCAACCTACATAGGTAGGAATGATCATCAAAATAAAATAAGAGAACTCAGAGCTCGAACAGAAAGGTTTAAGTGTTCGTTTTTCCCGCGCGCTGTTCAGGAGTGGAATGGTAGGGAGATTGTGGTTCAATGAACCCTCTGTCAAGCACTTAAATGTGAATTGCAGAGTAATCATGTAGACGTAGAGGTAATCAGTGAGTCTTAACACGACGTCCTTTGGGTGCACGAAAAGCACTATTCAACATGGTGGCGTTGCTATCAGGGTTCCTCCGAGCCACAATCCGTAGGTAGCCGTCATCCACTGCAGTAGTAACCCATGAGCGGCCTGAGCGAGGCATGTCGTCGGCAGTTCTTGTCTCTCTGTATCTTCTTCATGTCCGCACAACATCACTTTGGTTCACTCCGAGAAGGTGTATCTTTTCTTTCAAAGACTTCCTGGAGAACTTGGTTACCACATTCTCCCTCAAACTGAGATAATTACTGCAATTTCGTACCTTATGGTCATTACAGTAATATAAATGCTTAAGGAAGAATCTTTGTCACATGAGAAAGGTGATATGGAAAGAGGGCGGTATGAAAAAAAAAAAAAAAAAAACGTAAATGAAGGGGAGCGAACAGCACGTGGTGTTCCCAGGCGGTCACCCATCCAAGTACTAACCGCTCCCGATGTTGCTTAAATTCGGCACAGTTTGCCCATACTCCGTAGTTCTGGCATTACTATTAATTACCGTTTATGCATCTTCTACTGGGCGACAGCACAAGGCACGAACTAAATCGGTGTTCTGGTTGATAATCTATCGGCACACAATGTTGGGCACCGATCTGAGTGTCTGAAATCTTGGGGTTTGGGTGTACGTTGCGTCAGGCTGCAAACGCCAGGCGTAGACCCGCAGCAAAATCGGGTATGATACGCCCACACCAACATGCACAAATTCACCGACCAGCCCACAGCTAGCAGTGGGTCAGGTCCAGGATGCACAAAAGTACAGAATGTCAATCAATGACCCATTATAGACTCAGCTCTTCTCACCGTTTTTATGAAAATATGCCCCTTCCAGTTATATACGGGGCACCGGCAGCAACATGCGGTAAGTGTCCTCCACAATGTGACAGAGCGAAGGCTTTCGACACGCCGACTCAGAAACTTCCGGCTGTGGCAGCGGAGTTTGGGAGGCAGACTGCCATATTGTCTGACTGTAACTTTTGAAGCTGCCTTTGGAAGGTGACTGGGCAAACGTACTATTAATAGTTACCTTTCTATAACGAACCACATAAACTTTCCACTGTCTCTCCATGTCCTTGAGTGACCCTGATACTACATGGATGACTTTTTCTGTCTGTATTGCTTTGCCATCCTCGCTGGAAATCTTGAAAGGATTAAGCTTTTTCAGGTTTTTATGCGGCATCGCACGTACCCTAGTATCAACTGCTAAATGCAACCTAGACATATTTAGCGACGTCTCATCAGTTAAAATCCCTAACGTTACAGCTGTATGTACATTATAAAGGAAAATACTCCAAATCATTATTGAACTGGTATTTACAAATGAAGGCATGCTGTCATCTAGGACAAGTGAAGATACGCTAGGAACTGACTATACTTTTATTTCTTCCCTTAGCCTTTTCCGCTCCATGTGTAAATACACCGTATCACCTAACTAATCTAACAAATGCTGAATTGGTTGCTGTGTTGACACTTCCTCAGTCACTACCGTTTCACTCACCTGTGACAACCAGAACCGTACAATACACCAAATACCAAAGAAAAATAAAAAAAAGTCCAGAAACAACCATACAAAAAAACTTAAATCCACCACCTATTTGTACATTTTCGTTGAATGCCATTGCTGCACTACCATGAACATCGTCATCGCCGCCCTTCGTCGGTCAGTCATTCCGAGTTCCAATAGCTCTTCTGACAACAACTTGTAATACTGTCTGTATAGAGCGAAACGGGGTAGCTTTTTACCAAACTTAGCTTGTATTCGTAAAGACGACATTTTAAATGCCCATCTGGCCATCCAGATTTAGGTTTCCTATGATTTTCTAAATCACTTTATGCAAACGCTGGGATGGTTCTTTTGGGGGATTTCTTTCCTCTTCCTCTCCCAGTTCGAGCTTGTGCTCCGCCTCTAATGACCTTTTTGTCAAAAAATGGCTCTGAGCACCACTGGACAACATCTGAGGTCATCAGTCCCCTAGACATAGAACAACTTAAACCTAACTAACCTAAGGATAGCACACACATCCATGCCCGAGGCAGGATTCGAACCTGCAACCGTAGCAGCAGCGCGGTTCCGGACTGAAGCGCTTAGAACAACCTTGTTGTCAACAAGTCGTTGAACTCCAATCTCCCTTCCTCTCTTTCTATTGTAAGGATATAGATTGGTGTGGACGACTACTTCCTTGGAGGATGTAGAGAAAGGAAGCAGAAGATATAGGCACCCTGCGGTTGCCGATAGAGTTTATTGATTCTTTTGTCAGACAAGCCTAGAAAATGCGCACCCGCAGGATGCTGGCTTCAGGCGGCGAGCATTGATCTTCAGGCCGGGACGGGCTGGTGTATACGAGCCGGTGTCAGCACTTCTCGTCAGTCAGATCTGTAGCGAAATTATTAGCAGCGCACTTCACGCCTCTCGTAAAACTGCGGTAGGTAGCGGCGTCTCAGCTCTCGTAACTGTGCGGAGAATGATCCATCTTTCACACACAACAGTCAGTGGTCAATGGTGTGGTCCAAGAACAAATCCCGACTGGCGGGCGAACAGCTGTTGCTGACGCCCACCCACCGAGCCTGCGGCTGGACGACCAGGCTCGATACAGAGGAAAAACATCAGCGGCATCACGGCCGAAACGGACACGACGATGGTGGATGACTCAATGTTCCACCGGTGCTTCGACGACCTGCCTTGAGGGATGGGCAGTACTTACAGTAGCAAATGTGGCTCTGTTGTGGCACTGCCGCTTCCAAAGTGACGTTTGGCTGCAGAGCAAGGGGCTTGTGGTTACGGCAGAGATTGGGCAGTGAGTGGTGCGCGGGTGGCTTTCCGGTGGCGTAACGCTGAGTCGGTGAATTGCCGCGTGCGTCCTGCTAACGCCGCCAGCAACATCTCAGTAGCCTTGTGCTGGTTCAGAAGGCTAAATATCAGGGTATCTGACACCGGATTGTGCTTTGGTAATAGCTGAGATTCTACACTGCAGAGGTGAAGCAGAAAATTGGTTTCAAAGAATTTCGTGTAGCCCGATCAATATAGAGTTTTCAAAGTTCTAACGTTCACTAGTTCCCATATTTCGATAAACGTACGTATATGCGTCTCGATAGCAGGGTTTCAGGTTGAAAACCGTGTAAAGACGAGAGGAGAGAGTACCACTTCTTGGCCGAGTAGTGTGATATTTTTCCGTCGCACGAAGGTAAACTGCCAGTGCGAAATCAACAAAAATCATAGCTTACAGCGAAAGTCGACAGCTGACCAGATGCCGTCTCTGAAATATTACGGTAGATAGGAGTAAACCCACTAAGAGACTCAGACGAGATACATTGCTGGAAGAGAACCCGGGCGTTATTAAACAGACGTAGACGAAACAACAGTAATGTCCGTAGCGTGGGAATAGAAGTTTCTCAAGTCTATTGCAAAAGTGTTCATACTAAAAAATACAATTTTTATAGAAAACAAAATCCACAGTTACACACATCTGTTGAAATACACTTTCAGTTCAGATACAAGTACAAGAAGGAGTTGCAGTCTGCCTATGTAATGACAAACCATTTCGTCATAAAATACGGAAAGAGTTGTTCCAGCTGAAGATGTCCTATGTATGACGCCCAAATGTGGTGGGTAGACCTGGCGAATGGCGTGAGGATTTTAAGAGTCAGCTGCAGAATTTGTGTGATGAAAATGGCAGAACGTCGCGAGTTAAATGACTTTGAGTATTTGATAGTTATAGGAGCAATACGCATGGGCCGTACGATGTCGTATATTACGAATTAGAATTGGGATTTCTGAAGGCGAAGTGTCCAGGATGGATGTTCACAGCTGCAGAGACAATGTTTCCGTGTCCAGAACCACGCTGCTGCTACGGTCGCAGGTTCGAACCCTGCCTCGGGCATCGATGTGGGTAATGTCCTTAGGTTAGTTAGGTTTAAGTAATTCTAAGTCTATGGGACTGATGACCTCAGATGTTAAGTTCTGTAGTGGTTACAGCCATTTGAACAATGTTTCCGCTTGCGTAAACCATCGAACAGGACGACCACAAGCAGTGGACAAGCAGACGTCAAGTCAAATCCGTAGAGCCATTAGGGGCCATCGACAGTCTACTGTGAGTCAGATTGCCGGTTATTTGAATGTGGGGCGCCAGGGACCCACTTCTTCCGGGACTGTACGGAGAAACGCCAACTGCCTGTTGTTTCTTTTGGCCTCTCAATGTATAACCAATTTTTCGATTAACATTGTAGAAACATTGTGTCGTGAGTGCCAAAATACGTCCTAGATTGTCAACAGAAGCTTACAACTCATTTTTAAACTCGATGTAACCGTCAGAAGATAAGAGTTGCACTTCCTCTCACGGAGCTGGAGATATGATTCCGGGGGATAGGAAAATGAAATGTGACTATTCTAGAATTTTGGCACACAAACAGCGTAGTTCTTCATTCAAGGGCTGTCTCAGGTAACCTCGTTATTCGAAGTGCATTAATCCACAATACGCTTTCCATTGTTCCACAGCGAGCGTGAAACAATGTTAAACGCAGTAACGTACCTTATAGGCTTTCTCCAAGATGGAGTAATAAATTTACGAAGTGCCAGCGGTGAGCGAGTGAGATTAACACTCACATCCGGTGGTACGAAGACAGTTTTGATTCCCCACACTCAGGAAATTAAACTTACTTGTACGATTGAGCTGTTGTAAATAAGAGAAACTGCAGCTCATGTCACCATATGGAACGGCAAATTCATGTGTTTGAAATACCTACCAAATACGTCAGTTCAGTTGCCTACAATATATTTCTACAGTTACCAGTTTCAGTTTGAATTAATCTTACGTGTAAAGAAGGACTGACTACTTCTAATGGATTTCTTAAAACGCTTGTGAAAATAAACAATCTCGCAGTGTGTCAGTAACATGTAGTGACTGAATCTCTCACTTCAAAATGGCATATGAGTTTCTGATGTCACTATGAAGTGTCACTAACTATCCGTACGTTGATATCATTCAAATTCACCAGAGATGAACATACAGTCTGCGTTGAAAGTGAGAAATTTTGTTTTCAGAACCAATAACACTCCTCACGGTGGATGTCATGGATCCAGAACGTGTATTGTGTTTAACACTTACCAAACTGAGAGACAGCATTCGAATCCGTCGATGTGAAACATAAAAATTTTAAATACATTTTCGAAAACGACCAAACGCAGCTGCCTATGCTGTCGAAACAATGACTAAATTTGTGCGCTGTATTATCGATCAGTACTTTACAGCTCATCTGTTCCGATGCCTCAAAAAACGATTTGCTAATGAAAGCTAATGTGTAACCTATAATTGTAGTCTAGTGAAATTCCAGATTTCTGCAAAGCGCTACACAGTGGTAAACACATTGTGACCATCTACATAATGGCGTGTTAGCCCACCTTTGGAACGCTACGAATCGGCGTAACACGAATTCGCAGTCCTTGGTAGGTCACTGGGGATAGAAGGCACCAGACGTCTACTCACAAGTTACGCAACTCCCGTAAATTACACACCATTGCTTTCTGAGAGGGGATTTAATGCCCGATAGCGTCACAGATTGATTGGATTCAGATCAGGTGAATTTGGTGAACGAGACATCAACAAAAGTTTACTACCATGTTCCTAAAAAATTGAACATGAAGCGATGCAGATGTTCCACAGCAATTTTCACTTAATCTAGAGCTGTCATGGTGCCTTTGAGTACTAACACGGGCCACAAGAATGTCCAAGCGAATGTCCCCACAGCACAAACCACCAGAAGCTGTCAGCCTCCGTGGCGATGTGCATGTTTAGCGTTAAGGGTTACGACCTAGTATAACAAGAAACGTGATTTATCAGACAAGACAAGACGTTTCGATTGATCCACTGTCCAATGTTGATGATTCAGTTGACACTGCTGTCGTATCTGATGATCTCGGTGGGTCAGTATGGGATCACGTATTAAGGCGTTCAGTCCGGAACCGCGCGACTGCTACGGTCGCAGGTTCGAATCCTGCCTCGGGCATGGATGTGTGTGATATCCTTAGGTTAGTTAGGTTTAAGTAGTTCTAAGTTCTAGGGGACTGATGACCACAGAAGTTAAGTCCCATAGTGTTCAGAGCCATTTTTTTTGGGATCACGTAAAGGTCATCTATTGCGGAACCCCGTGTTCAACAACGCGCGCTGAATGCTATTCTCCGAAACACTTGTGTTTGCACACGCGTTGTACCCTGACGCCGGAACTGCCACAGATCGTTCATTATATGGAGCGGGCAAGTATCAGACCTCAAAGTATCAAAGGAAGATGGTTGGGAAACCCATTCATAATCTAAGTGTATTAGATTCAATGGCAAGAGAAAGTCGTGACCCCTTTTGGCAAGTCGACGTTGCAGCTTGTATAAGCGCCGCTGAAGGTGTGGCAACAATGAATGTCAAATTGCAACGAGCGACTAAAAGAAGCCGACAAGTTTAATTGTTCAGAAAAGGTAGTAGTGTCATCTCTCAATGAGGAACTTGAAAGATCCAGCATTGTGCAAGAGCGTGTATAGAAGAGCAGATAACCGAGCACTACATGGATATGTATCTAGTAGAACAGTTCATGCTGTGTTGGTCCGTTCGTGGTATACGTATAGTATATGCAAATAATCTTCTGAAGTACTCGAGACCACTGCCCAATATGTGTAAATTAAAGCATAGGGCCTATAGGGAAGGATATCGTAATTGAAACGGTTACTGTAGCAGAATCTTGTTGAAAGCTCTTTCAGAAAACCGAAAGAAATTCTGGTCATATGCAAATTGGTCAATGACACCAAAATTAGTGTCCAGACTGTGATAGGTGACATAGGAACTGATACTGAGGACAGTACAGAAAATTTCTTTTTCAAATTTTCCTTTACAAATGAAGATGCAGAAAAGCTGCCCTAGTTTAACTCATGCACCACTACAAACTTGAGCGATATAGGAAAAAACTACAGCAGCCGATAATTTACCTATCAGAATCTAAACCAATGTTCGCCACAGTTAGTGCTTCTTTTAACCATAAGTATCTTTTATCCCTCAAACAAAATCGATCGTCAGGAATTGGAGAGAACCACATGTCATACCCGTCTACAACCAGGGTAGCAGAAGTCATCAACAAAACTGTTGTACAATCTTAGAACATATCCTCGTCTGAAACATAGTGAAGTGATACGAATGGAGTTACCCATCATCATGCCTACCACCATGGATTCCCAAAATATCGGTCCTGTAAAACCAAACTCGCACTTCTCTCTCACTAAAACATGAAAGCTATGTATCAGATAGACGCAGAATTTATTCGCAAGACATTTGACTCAGTAGCATGACAACGCTTATAAACGAAGGTACAGTGCTATGGGGTATTACGGCATGATAAAAAAGAGAGGGAGCTAGGGAGATATACAGGGTGTCCCAGCTATCTTGTCCACCCAAAATATCTCTGGAACAATAACAGCTATTGGAAAACGACTTTCACCGGTATCAATGTATGGCTGGGGCCCATGAATGTACATATTTGGCAACATTCTAAAACGGAAGCACATGTGTTTTTTAAAACAAACTTATGTTTTTTTAAATGGACCTCCTATTTTTTTTTCAGCAATTCATAGCATGACAAAGCACATACACAATGGCGTTGATTACATCGCAATATTCCCATTACATCCCGAGATATTAAGACGCGAAGTTGACGCTTGAAACACCCGTCATGCGCTGCTAGCGCACGTTCTGAGGCTCAGGCGTGAACCCCATGCTGCCCGTAATCGCAGCAGACCGTATTATTCGTTTCGGACCTCTTGATAAGTTTGGAGGTGTGATTACACATGTCAATCACTTCGCGATTACGGGCAGCATGGGGTTCACGCCTGAGCCTCAGAACGTCTTAACGGGTAACGACAACGGCAGATAACGATGTCTGTCCTCCGAGACTGCCGAGCCAGATCTGACCTTACAGCCGAACCACTTCACCGGCCATCCAAGTTAGGCGAGATCCGAAGATCTCCAAAGTCCTTCGTCTCCCTTTTTCAAGTGTTTACTGTTCTGCTGGTATTCAACAATTTTGAAATAATGGAATACTATCCTGCTATTGAGAGAATCTTTTGCGTGAAACGCAAGTAAAGGTACTGTTTAGTTTTTCTACTATTAATAACAGAAAATTATCATTTTGGTGCCAAACTTCTGAACGCAGCAGCCTCTTGCGGAGAAGCACCACAATTTAGGCGGTATTTCTCACGATACCCGTACCGAACAAACCATCTGTCATCGGTACCTCAAACCACATTAAGTCATCTTCCCGCTGCTGCCTTCTTAACTGCTCTAACAGTAATAAGAGCTTCTGGTACCTGAATATGATGGCTGTAAACCCAGAAATATTGCAGTGTCAGGCAAAATTGTTGCTGTACTGACATACAAGTATTCTTCATAAGAAGATCCCGGTATGCTCCAGATAGGTGTACAGCGACTGCCTTATGCATCGATTAGAGATGGATATCGATACAACGTTCAGCAATCTGGTACTACATGGCCTGCTGCAATCGGCGGTAGTTCTCTTGACGGTAACCAGTCACCGGCACCTTGCTCGCTACACAGTATTTGCGCTGCCGCAAACAGCGACGAGCAGCTGTTGGCGTATCTTCGTACCATGAACATGCAATACCTACAGCCATCGGTCCAAGACGTAGCCAAACAGTGATTAGGACCTCTAGGATAGCGATTTGGACTTCTTTTTCCAGTCGTCGACTTTCTTGCTAATAATTGTGTGTTCTCGACATACCACTGTTATTTAGTTTACTTTCCTAAAGACTTGTTTAGTGATTTGATAGTGTGCATTTCTGTGTTCAATAAATTCGACTTTACCTAATACAACAGGTACTATAGATGCTCATGTTATATATTAAAGACCTGGAAGGCAAGGTTAAAAACAGCCTCAGACACGTCGCAGATGATGTAGTTATCTATAAAGAAATGCCATCCGAAAACAGCTGTGCAAATATTCTGTCGAATCTTGATAAAACTTTCAAAATGATGCAAAGAGTGGCAACTCACTTTAAATATTCAGGAAGGGTAAAACTGACAGCACAAACCAAGAAGGCATCGCGTTTTGCGGCTACAGTATTGATGAGTCGTAATTTGATCACTGAACTCACAAAAACACATGCAAGTAACAATTGGAAATAGTATGATAAGGGACGATCACAAAGACTCAGTCAGAGGTAAAGAAAGTTGCAAAGTTCGGTTGACTGGTAGGATACTGGAAAAATACTATCAGTCTGCAAAGGAGATGGTTTACAAAACAGCCGTGCGATATATCCTGGAATACTGCTCATGGCTGCGGAACCCGTATTAATTAGGACACTCGATGCACAGAAAGACACTCGATGTACAGGAAGATGGGTAGCGTTATTGTTCCAAAGGTCTAACTCATAGGACAAGGTCACGGAGATGTTGAAAACCTGAACTGGCAGGCGCAATCATTCTCGTGAAAGCCTACATACGAGAATGTGCTGAAATACAAAGCCTCACAATTTTTTATTCTGTTCTCAGTGTTGTTTGAGGTATTGCATGTCATACATATTATTCAGCGGACTATCCCAGTTTGCTCACGCGAGTTGAAACCCTCTGCCGCTATCGATATCCGAATTGTAGCGCTGGAAATGGCGGTGTGTAAGGCAAGTACGACGGTGCACTACAAACAGCCTCTTGTAATCGAGCATATAACCGCAGAAAACGTGCCTCCAAGTGAAATCCATAGAAGAATGAAAGCTGTGTACGCTGATGACACTGACAGCCCACACACAATCGCTGCCACATCTGCAACAATCAGTTGCTTTGGTTTAATTGTCATCGGCCATCCTCCATACAGTCCCGACTTGCCCCATCCGATTTTCATCTGTCTCCAAAAGTTAAGGATCTACTGATGAGATGAGGTGAGGTTGTGGCTCCGTCAACAGTCAGACATTCTACACAGGCGCTATCGACAAACTGGTCTCTCATTAGGAGAAATGCGTTTGTCACCAAGATGACTGTAATAATTTTGTTCGACGTTTAATTGATTTCATTCTCATATTAACCAAGATACTGGCACGAGTATGGTTTCTTCTTTAAATGGAACGGTATACTTTTTTTAACTTCATTCGTAATCTCTCGAGAGGATGAATACATTGATGTTGGCCTAATGCTTGTTAACGTTCGGCATGACATTTCTCGCAAGATGATCCGAGATACGACCTATAACTCTGACGCAAGTCAGCCAGAATCGGATTTTGTGGTGTAAACGATACCAAGTGAGACTCTGATGCCTGTCTACATCATTATATGAATTTCCACTTGATTGTACTTATGTTTTACTATTTTCATTAATCATGTTACTTTTATGCTCTGTTATGTAATAGCAAACTTATGATACTTGCTTCTTCTTTTTCGTGTGCAAATATCTGTGTACAGCTACTGACTGTGAGGAAAATAATTACGCAGCTGTTTCATTGTATAATTTTTTTTACGACAGTTTCAATTTCTGTTACAGATAGCGTGGTACTTTCAACAAGATATTCTTTCTTATAAATGATTATTTTCTTACTTTTATTCATATGTCACTATACACGAGTAATACACTGGAGCACCAAAGAAACTGCTATAGGCATGCATATTCAAATATAGAGATATGTAAATGAGAAGAATACGGCGCTGCAGTCGGCAACGCCTACACTGTATAAGACAAGTGTCTGGCGCAGTTGTTAAATCGGTTACTGCTGCTACAATGGCAGGTTATCTAGAATTAAGTGCGTTTGAACATGGTGTTGTAGTCGGCAAACGAGCGATCGGACGCAGCATATCTGTGGTAGCAATGAAGTGAGGATTTTCCAGTACGAACATTTCATGTGTGTACAATGAATATCAGGAATCAAGTAAAACATCAAATCTCCGACATCGCTGCGATCGGAAAAAGATCCGGCCAGAACGGGACCAGCGACGACTGAAGAGAATCTTTCAACATGACGGAAGTGGTATCCTTCCGCAAATTGTTGTAGATTTCAATGCTGGCCCATCATCAGTTGTCAGCATGAGAACGATTCAACGAAACGTCATCGATGTGGGCTTTCGGAGTCGAAGGTCCACTCGTGTACCCTTGATGACTGCACGACACAATGCTTTACGCCTTGCCTGGGCCCGTCAACACCGACATTGGACTGTTGATGACTGGAAACATGTTGCCTGGTCGGATGAGTCTCGTTTAAAATTGTATCGAGCGGATGGACGTGTGCAGGTATGGAGACAACCTTATGGATCGATGGACCCTGCATCACAGCAGGGGATTTTTAAAGCTAGAGGAGGCTCTGTAATGGTGTGGGACATGTGCAGGTGGAGTGATATGGGTGCTCTGATACGTATAGATACGACTCTGGTAGGTGACACTGTATCGTCGCTAGTCAATACGCAATAGCATTATTGCACTACTTTACTGTACGGCTCGTAGCTTTGAAGCCGTTGGCGGTGATAGAAACAGCCGCTTGTATCTTACTGTGACTCATTCTCACCTATCGCTAGCCAAGCCGTGGGAAGCGGTACCTGTGTCAATGCGAGCGATTTTGATTTGTCACAAGCTATTACGAGTAGTAGTTTGTCACATTCAATGTATGCTAATTATGGGACTGATACTGAACAAAATGTATTCGAAACCAGTGTCCCGCTTATATCTGTTACTGTAACTACGGTAAAGGAGGAACCAACGTCAGTTGCTGATTAACAAAAAAATAGTATTTCAGATATGCTCACGAGTATTCTTAAACTTATTGGTCCGATGAATACTAATAATGGCAATAAAATGAGTCATGTAGGCTTTGAAGTGAGTAAAAAAGAGGTTGAAACAGAGGAATTGGAATACAGGATGGAAAATAAAATTGCAGTATTAAGAGATTCTTGGAAAGATGACATGAGATCGTTTCACGGTTGTATTAACAGAGAGCTGACTTTGCTTAGACAAGAATGTCATATGGGAATTGTGACACTGAAAAGTGACTAACTTCACAGATAAAGAAAGTTACTGAGGATAATATCCAGCTAGAAGAAATCGTGAATTCGGAACTGGACAAAGTTCATTAACAGGTTCAAGATATAGAAAAATGCTGTGAGGATAGTCATGTTACCTTGGAAAGTAAAATTAAAGAAGGAAAAGAAATGTGTGTTCAGTTTGATTTGCAAGTGACAAGGAAACCTACTAACGTAGAATCTAACGTTCATCAGTTTCATGCAAACTTGAATGAGCAGTTATATGAGCATGAATGTAGATTAACAAAAGTCGAACAAAATATTAGCATCAATTATGTTTGTGTAGTATCTAATGGTACACTAGAATTATAAGAAATTGCCTAAGTTACACATCGCCAATTTTGAAATTTGATCCAAGTAAGAGTGTTCATCCAAAAGAATTCTGGAGTGACTTTGATGATGTTTTGCCCAAAGTGTGGCGTGAAAAAC
This sequence comes from Schistocerca americana, assembly GCF_021461395.2. Lineage (NCBI taxonomy): Eukaryota > Metazoa > Arthropoda > Insecta > Orthoptera > Acrididae > Schistocerca > Schistocerca americana. The sequence continues at coordinate 974,594,111 of NC_060130.1, read as the reverse complement.
AAAAAATAGGGTTTATTACTTCTAATCTGGTGGGAGAAGCTAGAATCTGGGGTAATTTAGCTTCAGATAATTATGACCGATTAGTGGAGTTCAAACAGTCATTTTTCGATGTGTATTGCGGAAAAAGAAAACAGATGGAGGTTTTGAATAAGTTTTCGTCTGGGGAAAAGTATGATCCCAAGAAAAGAAGTGTTAAAAGATTTGTACAAAAATGGGTTGCGACTTTGTCCTATTTGAATCATAAAGTAGAAATAGAGCAACTTATTATGGGGATAGAGAACCAGCTGGAGCTATATCGGCGAAATAAAATCATATCGGCACCCAGCGATGACACTGGCCGGGTTGTTCATTATTTGGAAATAGTCGAGAACCTTCTGAAAGGGGAAGAGAGAGCTAGAAAAGAATATAGGCCTCCGGCTAGACCTAATGAAAAGAGAGCGTACGTCAGTATATACATGGTCGGCGTGCCATGAGCGAACAGTCATAGTGGAAGAGGGAGAAAAGGGAGTACTGGTGGGAGCGGGTTCATTGACCAAGCCCAGTATTTCAAGTGCAGTCAGCTGCAGGCTGATGACCTAACGGGTAGGCGCGTTCCGACAGGTGATGGAAACTTCAGAGGCAATGACGTCACATGGCAGGAAAACTTTTAGCAGTCTGTGATGACTTTTACATTTGCAGACTGCTCCCGTACAAAGTAAACCCGCTAGCGGCTTCCTTGGTAAGAACGGTACCTACACAACGTTTTGAAAGTAATGTTAGTGAAAACAGTAGGGCAGAGGAGAGTTACACTGAAAAACAATATGATTATCTATAAATTCAGTAGCTTTTTTCGAGAGGGAAGGTGCAGATAGAGATCAAGGGAACCATTTTAAGGAGGAACCAGATACAGAAAGTAAATACTCAGATCAGGAAGTGGGGGTGATCAGCACTGTGGAACAGATGAGAGGTGACCTATAGACTAACTGAGGAATTAATACTATAGAAATACAGGAGGGAGGGGATAAAAGTGTTGAGGAATTTTTGAATGAAGTGAGTGGAGTAATTTCAGAAAGTGAAGATGAAGAATCAGGAGAGGAAGAAGAAGGGGGTAATATAAATAGTTCTGACAACACTGTAGGAAGGGTTGCAGAAACAGAGTATATTTCAGAAGAGGAGGTCGAGGAAGAAGATGTTGATGCTTTTTCCATTTTGAGTAGTTTAGTGAAAGCTGCTGGTAATAAAAATAAGGTGAAGGAGGATCCTGTAAATATACATTTAATTTGCACAGGAGGGGTAGGTTTCGACAAACGAGAGGTGGTGCAGGATTTGGTAGACGAGCTCGAGTCTAAATATCCAGAAATAAATCCAAGACAACCTGTAATTGAGTTAACAGTTTTTAATGAAAGAGTTGAGTGTTTAATAGACAGTGGTTCTGAGATGTCAGCAGTGTCACAGGAATTTGTAAATGCTCTAACTGACAGTAAAGAAGTAACTATTAAGCCACTAAGTGGGTTAAAAATAATTGTGGCCACTGGTAGAAGCTAAAAGGTAGTAAAACAAGAGTTAATGATACCCATTACTATAGGTGGTGTTCAGACTGAACAGAATTTTTGATTATTAATGTACTTAGTGTTGAAATGTTGGCAGGGGTCGATTTCTTACATAAATAAAAAAGAAGGTTACACTTAGGAAAAATTGAGGCGGTAACAAATGTACAGGGGGAAATTGTATCCATTCCTTTTGTTGGAGAAAAAGGATCTATTGTCAAAGGTCTGCTTATACGTTACTGCAGGACCATGGTAACCAGTGAAGAGGTAGATGATAATGTAGAAGGGAAAAAAGCAGGTCCTTTTGAGACAGGAGAAAGACAGTATGTTGATACAAAATCATTCAAGCAGCTGGGAATCAAAAACATACTGGACCTGAAAAGATACTTAATGCTGCAATAAATAAACAGCAGTAACTAAGAAGCCTCAGGGGGCATGCATTCTATGTGTAGTCAGGTGGTTGACGAACACCAGGCGTCCCGAGTTGTTGACAATGCAATTTCCCTTTCTTTTCGTGTTGTCAACATTCCTCTTGGCAATTCAGAACTTTTGCTATCATCTTTCCTTCTTCTCTAATAGTAAATAGTGTATATAGTGTAGTACAAAGAATAGAGATGTAGGAGAAAGCTAGGGTTACTAGCAGATAACTGAAACACTAATTAGAATGAGAGAGAAATGAAAATTAGATGGTAAAGCATACAGTAATGTGATTAATTTTCCTAAGTCCTTGACATGTAGAGACGTTGTTGTAAGAAATGTATTCAAGGCAAGAGAGGATTGCCTGCGTAATGAGTAAATGAAATGGTATATGAGGTGTATTGAAAGCCGCAGGGAGGTTGGTTTAAGTGTATTTAATAATTGCAGTAATGTGTATTTTTCTTGAATACTGTGTACGAGACTGGGTCTGAGAACTACATAAGTTGGCATGAGTCATGTTTAGTATTTTTCTATAAAATTGTTTTCTCTTTATATAAGGTGTAACTGATGTGCACTGGGAAGCCACAGAAGCTGGGGTAAGTTATTTTCAGTTTGCATAATAATATGGTAATTTTTGTGTATACAGTAAGTGTGTGAGAAAATTTGATAGAGTCACAGAAACTGATGGGAATAATTTTCAATAAATTTATAAGGACTTTTTATTGGTTTGGTATTCTCTCTGTATAATATGTGGGTGAGATGTTCTTTCAGAACTACTGAAGTGGGCATGAGTAGTTTTCGGTAATTTTATAAAATTGCTTTGTATTTATTGCTGATGCTGTTGTTGTGGTCTTCAGTCCAGAGACTGGTTTGATGTAGCTCTCCATGCTACTCTATCCTGTGCAAGCTTCATCATCTCCCAGTACCTACTGCAACCTACATCCTTCTGAATTTACTTAGTGTATTCATCTCATGGTCCCCCTCTACGACTTTTAACCTCCACACTGCCCTCCAATAGTAAATTGGTGATCCCTTGATGCCACAGAATATGTCCTACCAACTAATACCTTCTTCTAGTCAAGTTGCGCCACAAATTTCTCTTCTCCCCAATTCTGTTCAATATCTCCTCATCAGTTATATGATCTACCCATCTAATCTTTAGCAGTCTTCTGCAGCAACACATTTCAAAAGCTTCTATTCTCTTCTTGTCAAAACTATTTATCGTCCGTTTCACTTCCATACATGGCTACACTCCATACAAATACTTTCAGAAACGACTTCCTGACCCTTAAATCTATACACTCTCTTCTTCAGAAACACTTTCCTCGCCATTGCCAGTCTGCATTTTATATCCTCTCTACTTCGGCCATCATCAGTTATTTTTCTCCTCAAATAGCAAAACTCATCTATGGCTTTAAGTGTCTCATTTCCCTATATAATTCCCTCAGCAACACCCGACTTAATTCGACTAAATTCCATTATCGTCGTTTTTCTTTTGTTGATGTTCATCCTATATCCTCCTTTCAAGACACTGTCCATTTCGTTCAGCTGCTCTTCCAAGTCGTCTGCTGTCTCTGACAGAATTACAATGTCATCGGCGAATCTCAAATTTTTTATTTCTTCTCCAAGGATTTTAATATCTGCTCCGAATTTTTCTTTTGTTTCCTTTACTGCTTGCTCAATATACAGATTGAATAACATCAAGGATAGGCTACAACCCTGTCTCACTCCCTTCCCAACCACTACTTCCCTTTCATGCCCCTCGACTCTTACAACCGCCATCTAGTTTCTGTACAAATTGTAAATAGCCTTTCGCTCCCTGTATTTTACGCCTGCCACCTTCAGAATTTGAAAGAGAGTATTCCTGTCAACATTGTTAGAAGCTTTCTCTAATTATTCTTTGTATATAACGTATATATGAGGAGTTCATAACTGCAGAAAGTGGCCTGAATAATTTTCAGTGTTCAATAGTTTTGTATTACTTTACCAAATTAATAATGATATTTTTCAGAACCGCATATGGGGGCCAAAATTTATTTCCAGTATATGTAATGATGTAATTTTTCTTGGTGTACAATAGCTTATTTGTAGAAAGTCAAGCAGTAAATTTTTTTTCTGAAGAAAATGTTAAGAAAGGAAAAGTAACATTTTAAATCAGCATTATTTTTAACAGTAACTTGCTTAATGATTAAAACTGATTTTGAAAAAAGGCTTCAGTAGTAGTGCCAATTTTTTGTACTGTTAAAGTTTTGAAAGACTATTAACTAACTTTTTACTGAAAAGACTAAAATGAAACTGTGACTACAGTTAAGTCTGGAAAAGATTGTTTCGAAAAAGTTCTTTGAAGAAATTTTTACTTTTGAATCTAAGTGAAGCTTAGATAAATTTGTAATCAGGATAAATGTGTGTGTTAGGTTAGGATGTAGATACTAAGAACGGACACTTAGACGTACTGTACATTGCAGACACGAAAAATGTGATGGAACTGGGTACGGTACTGAGAGAGAACCCCAATCTTTGACTGAGAGCTGGATTATGTACCCCAATGACGAGAACATAATGCTACCCGTATGTAAGTGTTGAACTGAAGTTATCTGCACCCCAAAGTTTGTCAGTTTATAAGCGCCATTCATAGCGAGTGTATATTCGAATACCCTCCACAGTGTAGAAATCATAGTGCAGTGAAATTTCATGGACACTCCCCACAGTGCATAAATTGTAATTTCTACCGAATGGTCGGCGCTATTTAGAAAATTATAATGTTACATTCAGTTGAGATGATAAATACTAAATTTATGAAAATTGTTAATAGTTGTATTGAAAGTTTTTAAAATTTTTAGAATTTTTTACTTGATTATCGTCTTACGATCGCTTTCTCCTACTCTAACAATATCACATATATTCAAGTTATGCAGTACTCATTGTTCAATTTATCTCAGACTAACGAAAGGCAAATATAAATTTACTGCAGTTTCATACACAGAAAATCTTTTGCAATTATTGACTTTCATATTCTGAACCTATTAAAGGTAGTCTGCGTTGAGCGGAAGTTGTATACGACTTGTACAGAAACCAGACTGCAGTTATAAGTGTAAAAGCACTTGAAAAGTTAACATTAGGAAAGAAGAAAGTGAGATACGTTTACAGCCTACCTCACGTGTTTTATAATTTGTACCTAGAGTGAGGAGTAAAGCAAACCTTTGAGAAAGTTGAGAAAGGAAATAAAATTCAGAGAAAAGAAAACTTCAGGGTCTTCAGGTAACTCTTTTTCTTTCTGTGAGAGACGGCAAAGGACATGAAAGTCTTCTATATGTTGTCTTGAAAACAGGTTACAATGTTAAGGTCTACGAAAGTGAAGATGGGAAATGGATTGTAGTCGAGTAATATCAGACAATCGCGAGGGAATTACATTAAAGAGGTGGTTTGGGACGAGTCTTCTCTTCTATTAGTCTTAACTACAACAACAATAAACCCATGTACTTATAACAAGTTTGGAAAGGTGAAGTGTGATGAAATAACGTCCCTGTAACTTGTTTCTGAAAATGGCTACTCCTGTAATGAGGGTGCAGCAGAAACATGAAAATCTACTGGTAAATCATTATCTGTTGAAAAAGAGCCGTTCTGATTAATCTCTCATATCGTGTAAGCAAAATGGTCTTGGCTTCGGGAGAACGACGGCTTAAATCCGCGGCAAACCCACTTAGATTTAGGTTTCCCCTTTATCATCCCAGGCAGATTCGGGGATTGTTCCATTGAAAGGACTCGGCCGATTTCCGACCCCATCCTTGAAACCATTCAATCGTGTGTTTTGTCTTCAATGACCTATATGTTGATGGGACGTTGAACTCTAACGTTCTTTGCATTCTCATATTGCGGTAAAACAAAATGATGTAGTTCGAAGCTTATCCTTCGCATAAAAAAGTGTGTCGCAAGTTCTCCGTAAGATTCGTGTTTGATTACATCGTATGCCTCCTGCGTTCTGCATTCGCTTGCCTTTCTAAGCTCGTCTGTCATGTATGGGAGACGTAAAGAGCTGTACTAAAACAATCAGCGAAAGGAATTAGTTTCCCGGAACCGCTGTTTCCAATAGTGAATCCAAGAATCCATAGACTGTGGGGAAATTCTGGGCTGATATTGAGTAAGTAATGGCTACACTTCCGAAGCAGGACATCAAAATCTTATTGGGTGATTTCAGTGCTCAGATGGATAGAGAAAACAATACTGGAAAACTGCAGGAAAATATCCCGCCCATAAATTTACCAACAAAACAGGGAAAAGTCTTACCGAGCTATGCCAGCAAAACATCCTTAAAATCATGTCAACATCACTCAGGAAAAATCCCCGAAAACAAAAGACCTGGAGATCCCCAATATAAGAGCTTGGTGAATATTAGATCGATCATGCTGGCATGTCGTATCCTCTACAGAAGGAAGTTCATGTCATAGAAGTCCATAGAGGTGCAAACATAGATTCAGACCATTATCTAACACGGATTAAAATGAAATTTATCCCAAAGATAGTCCACAGCAAGAAAGTGCGCCTGCAGAAATATGACACCTGAAGAATCAAATAAACTAAAATTGGAGAAGAAGTGGGAAAAGTCCAGGCAGATAGTTGCGAAAATTTTCACAGTAAAATAATCCAGAGGGTTAAAGACTTAGTCCCCCTAAAGAACAACACAAAACATCCATGGTGGGATACAGATTGTGATACAGCTTTGGAAAAACTGAAGAAGGATTTTCTTAAGTACAACAGAAAGAAAACATAGGAAAATATTCAATAATTTCATGAAACTAGGAAACCAGTGACGAAAATCATTAGGCAAAGCAAAAGAAAATACCAAAAAAACCAACTAAACTTAATCGAAGGGAACTTCTGAAACTACAATACACGAGAGTTTTATGTTTCAAGAAGTTTGACCGAAAATTTGCACTCACTAACCAGGAAAACTGTAAGGAACTGACACATTTTTTGTCAACACTCCTTAACTGTGCGGAACCACCTTTGATATTCGCTAAAGAAAGACGTATTTCCACGCACCCTGAATCATCCACACCAACGCAAGAAGAAATTCACAAACACATTATTAAATTAAAAAACAATAGAGCATCTGGTGAAAATGGGATTATTGCTGATCTACTGAAAATTCTAGGACCAAATTCTCTCAGAGAGGTAACCCCAAATCATTGCAGATATTTGGGAGACAGAAAAATACCACAGGAATGGAAATGTGCGCTTATTCATCCATTACACAAAAAAGGAAACAAATCTGACGTAAATAATTATCGTGGGATATCCCTACTTCAGGTCGCATACAAAGTTCTATCAGCCTGTCTTCTTCAAAGAGCACAAGAGCAACTTTAAAAAAAGGACTGGTGTATACCAAGGGGGCGTCGCCGCATTAGATCCTGCACAGAACAAATTTTCAATCTGAAGACCGTGCTAAAATACAAAGCAGTCAGAAACAGCCCAATATTTTGCACGTTTGTTGACTTTAAAAAACATACGACTCATCTGACCGACAAGCACTTTTTGATGTCCTTGAAAAGCAAGGGTTAGATTCAAAAAACCCTTAACTCATCAAAGAAACATTGACAGATACTGCCTCCAAGGTGAAATTCATGGGTGAAATATCCGAGAACTAGCGTTCGACAAGGTGCTGGTCTGTCTCCTCTCCTATTCATCTATATGTTGGGCAAGGTCATCTGCAAATGGGAAATGAAATTGAAGAATAAAAACTGCTGGAAACCTATACAGATGGGATGAGTCAAGGACGAAACAAGAATTTCATGGTAAGCTTTTCTAACGACTTAGCCTTACTAGAGGATGATGAGATACCAGCATTCGAACATGCTGAAACCCTTAAAGAATACGCAGAGAAAGTTTCTCTGCAAATATCTTTCCTAAAGCCTAAGTTCATTGCCACAAAAACAGACACCCAAGAAACCCAAAAATTGACTACAAAATATGGTCATATCAATAGAGTTCCGTATCTTGTATACTTAGGTGAAGTCCTTGAACCTACAGGGTGAGAGAAAATATCACAAAACATTCGCCTCCAAAAACTAAAGAGAGCCTATGGAAGGACTTACAACGTGTACAATAAAAATGCTTGTCCCACGACACTAAAATTAGGCACTATAATACAGTATTGAAAGCTGAAGTCTTGTATACCAGTGAAACACTCACAGTCCACATAAAAGATGACCTAGAAAACTTATTAAATGAAGAACGTAAACTCATCAGAAAGACACTAGGGCCAAAGAAAACAGAAGAGGGCTACAGATTACAATCTCGTCAAACAACTGAGAAACTGTCCAGTCTTCCAGCAGACATCAGAAAAAGGCGATTAAAATTTTATGGGAACACCTCTAGGCTTCCCAGGCAAGATTTATGCACGAAATTCTTAAATATATAGAAGGACTTGGAATTATAACCTGGATACAGGAGGTCAAATTGGACTTACAAAAAGCTCGGATAAATTTTTCAGATATTTTGGACACCAAGATATTTAAGCAGAAAGTGGACAGATGGGAAGTTTAGTCAGAGAACGAAGCTCCGAAGACAGCAGGAAGAAAATGGACAGTGGAGAGCAAGAGAGCCCATGCAAAAAAAGTGAGAGCAGTGTGCAAAAAAAAAAGGAAAAGGAATCAAAAAGATTTGCTTGGACCAATTTTATATATATACACGGTGGGAAAAATGAAACACACAAACACGATGTGGAAAGTCTGTCGCATATATATATATATATATATATATATATATATATATATATATATATATATATATATATATCTGTGTGTGTGTGTGTGTGTTCGTGTTCGATTTTTCCACCGTGTACAAACTATAGGGAATGTTGGGTGAGAGGGGCACAGAACAAAAATGGTCTAAGGAACCTATGCCCGAAAATGCATTTTTCCCTGCTAAAGACCATTTATTCAATCATACATTGTTACAGAGACTGAAGTCTAATATTCACTGTATCATGCAGCCACAGTTACACTGTGTGCTGAAAATGGTTTCCATGTGCCTCAACGCATGCGTGTATGCACCATAGCGTGTTCTGTCTCACATGCTCACGTCAGCCAGTCATGAATACGCTGCTCCAGTGGCTCCACATCTGGAATGGGCTGTGCATTCACGATACTTCTGAGATGGCCCCATAACCAAAATTGCACGGGTTTAGATCGAGTGAACGAGCAGGCCATGCAACTGTACACTCTCGATCAATCCATTGACGAGGGAAGACAGGATTGAGATGCGTCCTACGGTTAACGGCGAAGTGTGCTGGAGCACCATCATGTAGCAGCCGCATAACCATTCGAATCATTAAGCAGGGTAGGCAAAGTCACCCGTAAGAAACGCCGACAGTTCCGACCTGTTAGGCAACGAGGAAGGAGGACTGGTCCCAAAATACGGTCGACAGTTACCCTGGCCCACACATTCCGGCTGCTCCGATGCTGATGATTCGCTGTCACCATACCAAGGGGGTTCTGCATACTATCCCACTCCGCATAAATGTGGCCTCATCTGTGAAAAGGATGGATAACACCAACCCCGGAATCGTGGTTGCCTGGTGAAGAAACCACTGACAAAACTACTCCCGGTGTGGAAAGTCTGTCGCAAGTAAGTCCTGCACACGTTGTAAGTGGTAAGAGTAGTAACAACTGTCATGGAGAATGTGTCACACTGTCGTCTGGCTTACCCTGTACTGGCGGACCAACTGCCTAGTGCTGACACGGCGGTCGCCTTCCACAGTATTAATCGCATTTTCCTCCAAGTCTGGTGTCCGAACATTGCGGCTCGTCCTTCATGATTTCCTGCTTCCTAAAGCGACCCTGTCTCAGAAAAAAGTCGAAAGATTGTTGCACACTTTGAATGCTACGGTTGTTGTATGCGGGGATAGGTCTCCTGATAAAACCTTGCTGCGCCACCCGCTGCCACTTGCCATTCCGTAAGTCACCACGTCAGGAAGCTCTCGATTCGAATACGGAACATTTGCGTACAACATTGTGTAACATCGACTACAAGGTGAGTCAGTAAGAGAAGTGAATCGGACATAACGTCACCAATTAATATGGTAGGAGTGGGCGCTAGGACATGACATATGAGAAACAGTATAGTAGAGTATATAGAAGTGTAGGCTGTAGATCAGACCATTTTATAGTCAAAGTAAAGGTTCTAGTAAAGTACAAACAAATTGTACCCTCATTAAGGATAAAGATAAAAGTAAAACGGCGGAAGAACTTGGATGTATAATTTGGAAAGTTTACAAGACGGATCTCTGATATTCCTATACGTGATGAGTTTGGCCTACAAGCTGAATAGCATTCGTGACAGCAGCAAAATTGTACATTGAGATAAAAGTGTCCATTCACAGTGTAGTATGGTGGTCTTTATGAATAAAAGATAGGTCTAGGAATATGAACATGAAGTGATGGACAAATGGTAGTGAGGGAATCGTGGAAGAGTAGAAACAAGTATACCAAAAATGTTTAAATGCACAAGACAGCGAGGATAAGAAGTGTTACGCACGATGCAAAGGACGGGTTAAATAAGAAATTTCAAGAAATAAACAGATGATATGGGACGAAAAGTGTGATATGGGACGAAAGCTGACTGAAACCCGAGGTACAAAGTAGGATATATTTAGCGATTCATGGAATGTATATCGAAAACAGATTTTGGATACCATATGGGGGTGTGGGGCGCGAGGCGTTTATTGCAATTGACAAAAATATTCTCGAACAGTTCACGGGTGTACTGCCGGTCCATAGTGTCCAACGGGCACAATATTTCGGCGATCAGACACGTCGCCATCGTCAGGTGCGCTGACGAACTGAGCTCCTGAGGGCGGGCGGGCGTCTTAAATCCCCTCCCCTCGCGAGGCGTTCTCTCTGCGGTCGTCACCCGCGCGTCAGCGGTCCGTGAGATGGTGGCGTCGGCGTCTTTGGTGGCTTCGCTGTAATTGCCTCGTCCACCCTAACGCCCTTTCGTTTCCTTTGCTGAGTGTCTTTTTAATTAGACATAGTGCTTGTTCCCATGCCATGCTGAGGTTGTAGCCGCAATCGTGGTTATGAGTCCGTCCCTGCTACGAATTTCGATAGCCTCTCAAGCGAAGCTGTCTCAGTATTTAGATGTCTGTTGCAAAACCCTGGTATGTTGGTTGTCTATTTCGTGATTTTCGGACAAACAGTGCTCTGCGACTGCCGACTTGTTGGGGTACCGAAGTCGAGTGTGCCTCTGATGTTCTCGGCAACGATCTTCGATGGTGCGCACTGCCTGTCCAATATAAATCTTCACCCATTGACACAGAATCTGGTATATGTTGGCCTTCCGCAAACCGAGATCGTCTTTGACACTTCCCAATAATGCTCTCGTTTTATTTAGAGGGTAAAAGACAGTTCGTTTTCGGTGTTTCCTCCAAATTCGTACTATTTTCCCCGATAGTGCGCCAGTATACTGTATACAGGCAGTGGCTATCTCTTTCTCCGTGACTTCTTCCGTCTCCACACGCTGTACTGTACAGGTGGGGCGGAAAGTGCGTCTGATCTGCCATTCCGAGTACCCGTTTTTTCGGAATACAGTTTTGAGGTGTTCGAGCTCTTGGAGCAGACTCTCTGCATCAGAGATGGTGCGCGTCCAGTGCACCAGTGTTTTTAGCATCCCATTCCTCTGCACAGGGTGGTGGAAGCTATCCGCTTGCAAATACAGGTCGATGTGCGTTTCCTTCCTGTATACCTCGTGGCCCAGGGTGCCACCCGCTCTTCTTTTGACCATGACGTCCAGGGATGGTAATCTTCAGCTTGCATCGGTCTCCATAGTGAATTTGATGTTTGGATGTATGGAGTTCAGGTGTGTAGGGAAGTCTAGGAGTTTATCCCTTCCATGGGGCCAGATCACGAATGTGTTACTCATGTTATGTAGAAAACAAGTAGGTTTCCATTTGGATGATGCGGAAGTTTCGTCCTCGAAGTACTCCATATAGAAAATCGCGACCACAGGTGAGAGTGGGCTCCCCATAGCGACTCATTCTGTTTGTTGATAGTATTCTCCATTAAAGAGATAATACTTGGAGGTCAGAACGTCCTTGAAAAGATCGGTCGTCTTCTCGTCAAATTTCTATGGAATAAGCTCAACTGACTCTCGAAGAGGCACCCTGGTGAATAATGAAACAACGTCAAAAATCACCGGGGTATCTGAGTCTTTCAGCTTGAAGTTGTCGAGACGTTTTACGAAATACACAGAATTTCGAACGTGATGAAGGTATTTACCCACATTAGGCCTTAGTAATTGTGCCAGGTATTTGGCCAGCAAATGTGTAGGTGCCATAATGTTGCTGACAATTGGGTGTAACGGTCTTGTAGTCTTTAAGGAGTCCATATAGTCTTGGCAGTACAGGTCTTTGAGGTTTCAATTTCTAGGAGACACCCTCTGCTAAATCTGCGTCCTTGAGAAGAACTCTAGCCTTGACGAGGGTGCGAGCATATGGAATAGGTTACCAAATATTCAAGAGGCTCGAATTTTTTTTTAAGTACTAGAACCAAGTACGTTGTCCTCGACGGCGGGTGTTCATCAGAGAGAAGGGTATTGGTAGGAGCGCCCCAGGTAAGTGTGATAGGTCAGCTGTTAATTTATATATTCATAAAAGATCTGCAAGCAGCGGATTTCTGCTGATGATTCTGTGGTCTACGGGAAGGTTGACTGACTGAAGGAGGGTACAAGATGACTTAGACAAACTTTTTAGTGGATGTGATCAAGGCAGCTACCTGTAATTGTAGAAAGCTGTAAGTTAATGCAGATGATTAGGAATACACGTAGTAATCGAATAAAGCATTAGTAGTGTGCTGTTTGAGCCAGTCACGTCGATCAAAATCGAGGCGTAACGTTGCAGGGAAAGCGAATGATTGAGTTTGGCTTATTGGAAGAATTATAGGAAGGTGTGGTTCACCTACAAAAGCGACAGTATATACGACACTAGGGCGATCTGTTCTTGAGTACTGTTCGAGTGTTTGGGATCCAGACCAGGTAGGACTGAAGGAAGACACCGAAGTAGTTCAGAGACAGGCTGCTAGATTTCTTACCGGTAAGTTCGAACAACACGCAAGTATTTTGGAGATGCTCAACACAAAAGGAAATCCCTGGAGGGAAGGTGATTATCTTTCGAAGAAACACTGTTGAGCAGATTTGGAGAAGCCGCATTTTAATCTGGCTGCAGAACGAGTCTACTGCCGCAAACGTACAATTCGCGTAAGGGGCATGAACGATGTATACGAGAAATTTGGACTTGTACAGAAGCACATACACAGTCGTTTTTCCCCGTCTGTATTTGCAAGTGGAACAGGAAAGGAAATGACTAGTAGTGGCACAGGCCTTCCGTGATACAGTAGCTTGCGGTGAATGTATGTATATGGAGATGTAGATCTTAATATTTCTGTTATGATTTTCATTTACAGAAATGGGAACTTGCAGCATTGTAATAATAGTGGACTCATCTGTGTAACCAGCTCAATAGGAAGCTTGAATGGTCGGATTTTGGGAAACCGAATCGAAGCAGAAATTGGAGACATCGACGAACAGAGTGGATTTAGGGCGGGAACATCGTGTATTGATAATATAATCTCCTTACGCCAGTTGATAGGAAAGAAGATTTGAAAGGAATTTCGAAACACATATAATGTTCACAAATCTCGAAAAAGCGTATATAACGTCCCACTAACAAAGCTGTTCGAAATGCTGAAACTACATGACACTGACCCTCTGTATAAACGGTGTCTCTCCAAAGAGTCGTCGAGAGAATTTTCTCTAGTGTTTCGGCATATATCTGCAATTTTGTTTTAGCAGTGTGTAGCTATCGTCATCCTAAACAAATAAGGCTCGTCAAGTCTTTCATGCGCCTCCCAGGGACGAGAGAAAGTGTCTGTTAGTTTCCCGTTACAAACAATATTACATTTAAAGCGGAATTTTACGTGCCCATTTAATAGAGCGCTCCCAGATTATTGCAGTGCTATATTCGTGTCATCGGTATGTTTCAGCAGGGTCAGTAAAAGAAGAACAATAACCAGTACTCAATGATCGACTTAACATCGCTGCTACTGCATGTCAGTAGCAGTCATTGCAGGTCGGGGCAGTGCCGTAACTGTCGGAGTGCTGGTTATTCATCACGTTTTACTGCTCGTGTTATATATCGATACTTACTATCGTCCCATGTCCAATTTCTTATAGGTCTGCTGTTCGGATTTAGGAAACCAAATGGTCTGATTTACTAACTTCAATGCTACTTAACTCGGAAAGTGCTCAATGTACTGAATTTCTTTCTCATTAATTATTTCTCAGCACAATCTACCCCGCCACACCCTTAAAAGCTTTTCTTACTGTTTTCGAGTGCTCTGTATAAAAGTGTGCACGGAAGGTTAATAATAGGATCTATTACCTCCAAATTGCTTGAAATAATTAAACAATGAATGGAGGCTGTTAGCTAGCTCCAATATTATTCAACATATGTCCAGAAATCGCCATGCAGAATTTGAAAAATTAATCCAGTGTAATTGGAATATAATTAGCAGCACACAATATGTATACTTCTTTACTGGCAGATAACAAGATAGTGTTTGCGAACGATGAGTAAGGTATCTTCTGTACGGTGAGAAAATTAACTGTAGCATACTGCAAATAGGGTCCGACGTTGTACATCAGTGGACATAATACTTAATTACTACAACGCAATCGGTAAATCATCAAATATTAGACAACATAGCCATCGGTAATAGTGAAAGACAGAAGATGGAACTTACGAAGATGACTTGAGTAACAGTTTGAGCTCCGGAAGGACAGCATTATCAAGATAGAACTCCATTTTATGGTGCATAAAAACAGATTAGGAACTTAATATATATAAAACCATTATTGAGCCAGTCGCCATGTATGGTTCGGAGAGCTGGACGATTGCGAAGAAGAACCGCGAGAAGTTCGAAACAGCAGAAGTGGCCATTCTAAGACGTGCATCAAAGCTCTACCGTTTGGAACAGATACCAAATGAACACGTAGGGGATACAACACGCAGTAGAAATATTACAATCGATGAGATAGAACTCAGACAACTATTTTAGTTTGATCACTTAATGAGAACGGGACAAGAAACCATACCCTAAAATACAGACGTGTTAAAATTATTAGACTAAAGACATTTTTTCCAAAACTTTGCATTTATTTCACATTTACATCCACATACAGATAATATTTGCATCCAGGTTAGTCGAGAGCGCTAATTTGCTGCTTCCTGGATTCGGGTAGGCGTGCCGGCCCCGGTTCGAATCCGCCTGGAGGATTACCGACGGCAGCCGATGTGTCGGCCAGCCTGGATGTGGTTTTTAGGCGGTTTTCCACATCCCGCTAGGTGAAAACCGATGTGGTCCCCACGTTCCGCTTCAGTTACACGACTCGCAAACACCTGAACACGTTCGCACTATTCCATGGATTACACTAGACGCAGACAGCTGGGGTACACTAATTCCACCCTGGGGGGTACAGGGTGGTGGCAGGAAGGGCATCCGGCCACCCCTTAAACCTAACCTTACCAAATCCGTTCCTAACCGTGCCGACCCTGCGGAACCGCGGGACAAGGCACCAGCAAAAGAAAGAAAGAAAGAACAGGTTACATTTACACATTCAATACTTTGTAAGCATGCCTTTGATCTTAATCAACATTTATTCCTGTTTGGCTGAGTTTTTATTAACTTTTCACAGGCAGCCGATGTGGCCGAGCGGTTCTAGGCGCTTCAGTCTGGAACCGAGCGACCGCTACGGTCTCAGGTTCGAATCCTGCCTCGAGCATGGATGTGTATGATGTCCTTAGGTTAGATAGGTTTAAGCAGTTCTAAGTTCCAGGGGACTGATGACCTCAGAAGTTAAGTCCCATAGTGCTCAGAGTCATTTGAACTTTTCACAAGACATTTTAATATCATAGTCGTGGTATCAAATTCCCTCTAGTTTCTCCATTAGATCATTTTTGGCGGTTATTGTAAATTTCCTTTTCCTCTGTTTCACAACAGCCCATAAATTTTCAATTGCTTTCATATCGGAGCTATTCCCTGGCCAGGGCATCACTTTCTGTAGCTGTTCTTCCAAGTACTTGGAAACACTTTTGGATTTGTGGCAAGGTGCCCCATAATGAATAAAAATGGCGTTTTATTAGGAAACCACTTATTTATTTGGAAGAAAAGTGCTTTTTCAGGGTTTTCTTTATATTGTTCTTGCTTCAATGTCCCTTCAACAATGTGTAATCTGCCAGGACCTTTCACGGACATCACACACCAGACCATTACGGATGTTGGAGGCTTCACATATTGCTGCACACACTCAGCTTTGAACTGTTCTCCTGGTCTGCGACGAACATGGTTAAAAATGGTTCAAATGGCTCTGAGCACTATGGGACTTAACATCTGAGGTCATCAGTCCCCTAGAACTTAGAACTACGTAAACCTAACTAACCTAAGGACATCACACACATCCATGCTCGAGGCAGGATTCGAACCTGCGACCGTAGCAGTCGCGCGGTTCCGGACTGCGTGCGACGAACATACTGGCTGCTTTCATCCATCACAGTGAATAGAGATTCATCACTGAAGCATACCTGAAGCATGTGTACAAAACTGCAAGTTAGAGAAGTAGGGAATAGTAGCACAGGAGACCTCAATAGTCCAAAAATTCAAATATGCATTTCTTCAGTATCAATAAAACATCACAATTTCATGCCAAAACTCCTAACTTTAGATATCAAACCCACTTAATTTACCATACCATTGCACATTCCTTAGCCCAGTCCTCACTTGTCCAGTCCTGAAATTGTTTAGCCCACTGCAATCTTTTTGTGTTCATGGCAGGAGTGATTTTCTCTTTTTTCCTTGATCGGCATGCCTTTAAACCACATTCAAATAGCCTCTTCCTCACTGTCACAGGCGAAACGTCAACGAAAAACCTTTCAGCTGATGGCTCATGTCTGCTGAAGTAAGTTTAACGTTCATTGTTGCCATGTTTGTGCGTCTTCTCATTGTTCTAGGACTGATGTTCTTTTACGTCAATATTTTAGTTTCCTGTTTGGCTTGTATTCATCACCTTTCTGCACTGACAGTTTGATTCTGCTGACAATTTTCTGTGATATTCTCACTCTGTCAGCAATTTATTGCTGTGTATATCGATTTTCAGCAAGAAGAGCTAACACAGCGGAAACATTCCGAGGTGAAACAACTTTTGTCTTCCCCATAACCTCACATTCTTTGGACACTCCACTATTTATTCCTATAGCTAGAAACATGCACGTTCACAAGCTATATACTGTCTTGTTAATGTAGCAAGAAGTTGACAGAATAAATAACAAGCTGAAGTACTAAGAAATGGCTCTGAGCAGTATGGGACTTAACATCTGAGGACATCAGTCCTCTAGAACTTAGAACTACCTAAACCTAACAAACCTAGGGACATCACGTACATCCATGCCCGAGTCAGGATTCGAACCCGCGACCGTAGCGGTCGCGCGGTTCTAGACAGAAGCGCCTAGAACTGCTCGGCCAATCCTGCCGGAGCTGAAGTACTCCACAGAAACATAAAACATTACTGTAAACACAGTTTCAAAGCATGTACACAGACAACTAACACCAACGCGATTTGGCGGGAAAATGACAAATGTTACCAACAGTGAAAAATTCAGTGATTTGCGAGTTGCTTGGAAGGGAAATTTCGTGGCATCAATCAAACCATTAAAACAAATCAGTTACTACACTTTTCTCTTTTATTTTTGCACCAGAAAACTTAAGAGTATCAAAAATAATCGTCTAGTCTAATAATTTGAAGATGTCTGTATACTGGAGTATGGACAGATAAGCAGGAGGCACAGAGGAAGTCCTCGATTTAAATAGGGATTCAAGGGATACTCAAATATAGGAGTGTCCGACGTTTGTGACCATTATTACCTAACTTTTTAACTTTTGTAGTGATGACGACAGCAAACTATTTTTTTCGACTGAGACATTTTCATTGATTTCATTAAGACAGACGGTCGTCATGTAATGGTTCTCAGTCACATTTCCCATTAAATCACAATGTACCGTAACATGTAGGCAGCGTTCAAAATATTTGGATAGTAATTGTGGGACTGTTAGAATACAGAAGCTCTAATATCAAAAATTTTGAAACATTGATTTGATTTAGTGCATCTGGAAATTATAGCATAACGACAACGCCACAACTTTTTGGCTAGCTATAGACTAGTAATGCTAGAGTCCGTATTGCTCTTGAGCAAGTGTACTAAATGAATGAATGAATGAAATAAACGCGGTAGCACTAGTACCTAACAGGAAACCATTCTGTCTCGACATGTTATGACATATGATATTTAATAAATTTGGAGGCCACTAATAACAATTACAGCCTCAAGGCTTTTTTACATCTGAATGTCGGCCAGTTTCTCGTCTATACTCCACGACGCAGCAGTTCTTTCTCTCTCTCTCTCTCTCTCTCTCTCTCTCTCTCTCTCCCGCCCCTGCGTATTTCCCTGGGTGAAGAAAAAGTCTTCGTATTCTCCCCTGTGAGTCCTTTAGGACCACTGAGCCTGCAGCTCTGACGGCGAATTTTCAGAACCCGAAAACCAGAGCGCGGAACACTAAACAAACACGGTGGGCTCGCCACAATACGGTTACGATGGCGGTTTGTGTTTACCCTGCTCCACATATTGGACCGGCATAGTCTGCCATTGTGCGCAGCCTGAATGCCTGCTCGCGCCACCCCCTCGCTCGCTCAGCTGTTCCGCGGATCACTGACATAAATGTTGCTAGCTGCGTCAAATTATACCTACAACGTCACACTTGAACTTCCGTAGATTTATTTCCCACTACTGTATGCTTCTAATCGTACTTTCCAGAGCCATTCCGTGACAAGTCTTTACGAAATACTGCCGTCTCAATAGCTGGACTCAGTCGACAGCTACTGCGCGTACAGCCTAACGGCGATATCGATTGACAGATGTGTTTTCGGTCCAAACAATTGTCATCCGTAAAGAGTTCTCATCAGGAAGGGGAAGACTCGTTGAATTGACATGTGACAAATCTTAAACTTCCTGAAGGTCGACCATGAATCTAAAGCCAACAAACGTAATTTTATACAAGAAAGTAATTAAACTGTGGATATTAGACAATTTTAGTGGACATAATCAACTAACGAGTGATACTTTTAAGGAGACTGGATGTGTTTGGCTTCGTTGCCCGCGTTGCTGTGGACTTCAGCCCGAAGACAGCTTTGATGATCTTCTCGCTAGGCTACCCTGCACAAGTTTCTTCAGCTCTCCATAACAACTGCAGCCTTTTTCGATTTGAACGTGCTCACTGTGTGCAAGCCTTGGCTTCAAACTACGAACACCATTTACTGACAACCAGCTGTCTGTAATGTTTTTAAACTGCTTCATTTTTTATACATAGCGTTTCCTATATTCTCTTCGATATGTCTTTTTGTCATGTGTTTCAAGTTTCTTATCTTAGACACACATTTTATCCGTATCTCCAGTCCTTCGTAATGAATGAATCCCTCCTTCAGAAATGAGCAGCTGTGGCATACGAGTCTTTCAGGAAACTTATTTGAGAGAGAGGGAGGTAACGGAATGCGTATTTCAGGCCAGAAACTCTCATTGTTGGTAAATGTGATGAATATCTCGTTGTACCCACAACTGTTTATATGGTTCCATGTTTATCAGTTCACTCCTAATGGACTATGCTATTGCTTCTATGAAAAGCCATAGCTCTATTACATTTTTCCTTCTTTGAGGAGGTATTCATTTTGCAATGTCAAAGACGAATTTCGTTATTGGACCGTTTGGTATCCTACAATAATATCGTCAGCGACATTGAACAGGAGACGGTGCTGCTCATGGAAGCCCTTCAGTCGTTCCCTACCTTTCTGGGACCATTATCACTAAGCCCACCCAGATACTGACTGGTTTCCCCCGCTTTCACCCCACCAATAGCAACAGCAAGGAGTTACTTTAGAAGGAAATGGAATGTTCTAGAGCAATTTATTTTCAGAATGTCGAAAGATAGATGACAGTTATATTTTGTAGGTGTTCTACTAAACAACGAAATAATGAGTCAATAATAAAAAGGTACTGCATGTTTCTAACAACGTTTACTTACATAATGATGAAACAACAGTCAGCGCATCCACTCCACCTCAGAAAAGAAATCTAAATGGCTACGTTAGGACTAGACACTGTTACAGAACATGCTTCCTCCGCAACACTGCTCTCGCTAGTGATACTAGCTTCACCCACACCATCCATTCAAAAGTAACCAAGTTGAAGTATGTGCACTAGACGTATTGTTTGTATATAACTCGATTACTGGACCCCTTACTTCATAACTGAGAGAAATTGAAGACTTCTGAATGTCAATGCTTTGTGTTTATAATAATGTCGTGTAGGACGTACAGCAGTGTAGTTTCCATTACGTAGCCAGTGCTGAATTATGCCGTCATTTAGTTCGTTTATCTGATGCGACGTGAATAAAGTGGCAATTTTTGATCCATTTTGGGAACTACCTACAGTTAAAAAAAGACAGTTTAAGAGATATTTAATCGTATGTAACGTATATGTCACAATTTCGTTGTCGTAGATCTGAGGTACAAAGTAGAATGTATGTGTGTAGCGGGGCGACTGTTTTGAGGAAGGTTTTTTTTTTTTATACATTTATTACACAAGCTGAAATCTACGCATCATGAAGTCAGGCATTATTGCTAGTATTTGAAACAAAATGTAATTATAGGTAAATTATGTAATCAATATTACTTTATTACGAAATAATGATATCAGTAATGATATTCTCAAAATAATTTTGTTTCGCGACAGAAAAACCCTTCAGACAATTTCATTTCACTACTCATGGGACAGTTATCCCCCGGTTGGCAATCACTTCTCTAACGCTAGAGAACGCTGATCCACATCTCCTGTGCACTCAGATACTGAAGGTCAGCTACGACCAGCTGTTATCACAGAGAAAAAGAGAGCAGCCACAGAAATAATAAAAGTAAGGCCAACAAGATGTACTGGGGGAACAATCAGAAGGGTTAAACTTCAAGAGAATTGTCGGATGAAGCAAGTGAATGCGCCTCCAGTTGACTATACTCGATATTTAGCAATCGGGGATAGTCTCAGGCAATGGTGGCAGGTGAAACAGAATCACAACACATGGCTCGAAAAACATCAGGAATAAACGGTAGCCGAGCAGTAATTAACAGAAAGGAACTGGACGACGATTCAGGAGATATGGATTGTTGGTGTTTACCTCTGAATTAGGATTGTATCTTTGATTTGGCGATGGATTTCACATTAGCAGATACCCTGATTACCAAATACACAGGGTTTCCCTTAAGCTCCGAACCATGTTTCAGCACGTATCGCAAGCGGCAATCGCGTCCATTTCAATATTACGCAGCAGTCAGCATTTTCCAGTGGCGGCACTGTACGGGCTGCAACTAGCGACAGCACTGACGGCATTTTGGTATTCTGCGGTCTACGTAGGCCACAAAACTGACAACCTTCCGCGCCATCATACTTCCGGCTATACTGTACGGTTCGGAAGTGTCGTCACCGGCTACTCTCACTCACACCAAACGATTGATAACACTATAAAACATGGTGCATAGTATTATAAGAAACGCTGCGCGCTATGCTCTCAACACTCGCTTTAGGTATCACTCCTGGCAACAATCTATTGACCATATTAAAACAACGGTACCGACCGGCCGTCGTGTCATCCTCAGCCTCAGGCGCCACCGGATACGGAAGGACATGTGGTCAGCACACCGTTCTACCGGCCGTTGTCAATTTTCGTGAACGGTTCCACTACTTCTCAGTCAAATAGCTCCTCAATTTAGGACTGGGGGCAACCTGCTTGCCAACAGCACTCGACAGACACGGACGGTGACCCGTCCTAGTGCTAGCCAAGCTCGCCAACGCTTAAGTTCGGTGATCTGACTGGAACCATTATTGATCATACTAGTCAGAGAAAATCCGTTACATTCGATGTAAAAACAAATTTACTCCCCCGTTACCCCATAACTAAATTAATCCAAGAACCTCCAAATTCTCTTCATAAAAGACCAAAGATCATCCTCACACGATTCTTCAGGGCCAAACATATTTTTAAGGACTACATAAGTAGCAATTTTCTACAAGGACCATACGGCCTCAATTTCTAATCACCTGTTGCACAGGCAAATGTCAACGCGAAGAACGCCCCGTGGAATATTTACTGTACAAGAACTACATCAATTGTTCCCTGGCAGATCAATTTCGTGTAGGAAAACGACAAATTACAACCCCAAAATAATAGACTATAAGAGAAGTCGGTGCAAGTGATGTACATATACAGATCAACAAGTGACCTCAATTTTTAAAAAAGTGGATTATTTGTACAAGAGAAAGAGCTTTACATACTAAGCAAGTCAATGACGTGGAGTCCACCTCTAGGCCTTAAGCGACCATTTATTCGGTCTCGCATTGATTGTTAGTGGTACAAATGGCTCTGAGCACTATGCGACTTAACTGCTGAGGTCATCAGTCGCCTAGAACTTAGAACTAATTAAACCTAACTAACCAAAGGACATCACACACATCCATGCCCGAGGTAGGATTCGAACCTGCGACCGTAGCGGTCGCCCGGCTCCAGACTGTAGCGCCTAGAACCGCACGGCCACTCCGGCCGGCCGATTGTTAGTATTATTGGATTTCCGCCTGAGATAAATCATAGCAAATTCTGCCCAGTTGACGCGTTAGGTCAATCCGGAGTTGAAACTTCCTGGCATATTAAAACTGTGTGCCGGACCGATAACTCGAACTCGGGACGTTTGCCTTTCGCGAGCAAGTGCTCTACCATCTGAGCTACCCAAGCACGACTCACGCGCCGTCCTCACAGCTTTACTTCTGCCAGTACCTCGCCTCCTACCTTCCAAACTTTACAGAAGCTCTCCTGCGAACCTTCCAGAACTAGCACTCCTTTCTTTCGGCCAGAACTTATCCCAGAGAAGTCATCTGAAAAATGGTTTTGGTACTGCCAGGTGCCGATCTAAATGAGGCCTCTGTACCACCAGGCCTGTTTGTGAACATGTGACCCCACGCAAACAAGTACGTCTACGACTATGGTGGATCTCTTGTGCATAGACCGCTACTGCCCGCTACTCCAGCGTGCATTTCAATATTCTGTGCTGGTACTTGGTGACACGGTCCTTGCAGCTAACGGCGTGGGCAGCCCATGATGTCCTCCTGTTATGTTGGAAACCAAAGATCCAAGACATAGTATCCCCCCCCCGTACCCCTCTTGCTCTTGCTCATTATCAGTGTCCCAGGAGGTGGCAGTCCTACCGATGGCGACTTGCGAGATACTCACCAGACTATTTATGCACACATGACCTGCGGAAGCAAGTACAGGCACAAAATGGCGACCTCTTGTGTCGAATGTGGTGCACCTGCTGCCGTCTGCAGCCACCTGTTGGCCAGGCGTGCGCTCGAAGTTACTTGCTGGACAGTACTAACGTGACCCCTACAAGTAGGGGCACAGGCCGTCCATGACGCCCCACCCTTATAAGGGAAGGTGATGAGAATTGATATATCAGTCTGCCTCGTTTCCTTCAGAGCCCCACAGTAAAAGCTGCAAACGAGCCCAGCTGAGAAAATGATATAGGTAGCAGAAAGCCACTTTTTCCTTTTTTCAGCAGCATGTGAAACTGCTAACACTCTGCTGTGTAACAGCTTACTTGGGAATTCGGGGAAGTGAACAAGCTAACCAAGCGTCCAAGGAAACCTGCAAGGAATATGATGTGATCCAATGTGTGTAACATTCCTCTACAGGCTGCCTGATTGCTGACTGCATACCTGGAGGGCTGCTATAGACTTCAATGGCGGTGGACGCTAGTCTGGTGGGAAGACTGTTCCTCTTGGCCCCTGGCAGCCACGAGTCGTGCGGGTGCTTGGTGTTTACTGCTCCTTGGCATCGAGCTATCCTATTCTGGAACAAAAAGCTGTGAGAAGTTCTCAGGTTGGACAGTTGATTCCCTGCAAGTGTGCATGTGGTTGATATTTGCCCTTCAGTGAGGGCCATACTAGAGTTGGACTTCAAACACTGTTCTGCTGAAAACTGCATTATGTGACGTGGTACCTAGTGTCGGTTACCTTTGGGAAAAATGGTACCCAGACCTCTTCCTGGAGGGAGTATTGGTGGCAACTCAAATGCCAGTGATGGGCATAGAGTGGGATAGGATGGATAATAGTTCTGGGGAATGCAGCCTGCCATGAACCATTTTGGCCTGAATAGACTCTTCCTGTGTAGAGGAGAGGTTAGAAGCCAAGGCAAAAGTGTGCACTTCGCTAAGGGTTGGAGATGGTGCAACGTTTCCAGTTGCTTCTTGAATATACGAACGAACGTCACCGGCAGACCATCAGAAAAGTGGTGGAGTGGTTTCATGTAAAGTAGTGCGACGCCATTCGCTGAACAAACCATATTCTGGCGATGTGAATCGTGGGTCATCTTGTGTCGCAATGGTTTATGGGAGTCGTTCTATTGCAAAAGTGGAACAAAAGGCCTGCATTTCTTTTTTTTTTTTTTTTTTTTTTTTTGTTGTTGACGACTTAGAGTACATCTGTGAAACATATGGAAAACTGCTGACTGATCCGATGACGACCAACCAGGAATGGTACAAAATGGGGCCTGCAAAGTTTAGATGCCTGCTAGACCATGGTGATGATGTGTCTTGCCAAGAAAAATACCGACAGGTTGGTGCTGCCTGCTGGCTTTGACGGGTTGTGCATGCAAGTACCATCTGCGCAATATCTTTGACGATTCCTCTTCGGACGACCTGTTGGTGAGCCTGCTAGTTTCTGAGGACTACTCCCCAATGCCCTTGATGAAGGCGTGTCAAACCACCACATCAGATAATCTGTGAAATGACCACTCAGACGTGACCATTGTCTGCTTGAAGCAACAGGCTACCGTTGAGAGTAGGCAGCTCATGCCAACGATACCAAAATGCTTGCACACCTGGGTGTCCTAGGGTCTCGCGGTCTGTTGGCCAAGCATGTCTGACTATCTGCATTACTTTCCAGAAGACAGGGTCTTCCGGTTACCAGCGAGGAATGACTGCTGCGTCCCGAGGCGCGCAAGCCACCGCCTCCCCTGCTTCAGTGTCTGTCTGAAAACATACTTCTGTGGCAATATTGAACACGGGACCCAGTCCCAATGGAAATCTAGACAGGAGATCTGCATTGGTATGTTGAGACTTGGACAAGGACTAGATGTGGTAGTGGTATCCAAACAGGAACAGTGCACATCACTGGAAGCTTTGTGCCGTCCTAGTTTCTAATATCAGCATTGGAATTACACATTGGTAACACAGGCTTATTATCCGTTAATAATGTAAGTCACCTTGCACATACAAACAATCGTGAATTTTCTTTTTACGGGAGATGATAGTCACAGATCTTTTCTCGAGTAGACTGTAGTTCAGCTGTGGCTGCCTGAATCCGGCTCGGAGCCGAACGCAACTTGGCGTCAACATTATCGACTTCATGGGAAGACTACTCACAACTCAAAGTCGGACGCTTCTACCCTCACTATCATGGGCTTGAAAGGATCATAGTCCGTGCGACCAGTTAAGTGGAGGGGAACGTGTTTAAGATAGCAGAAATCTTTGTCACATGCAAGCGCAATATTCTTGTGCAGCAGCTGATCAGCTGGCTCAGCAATGGCTTCTATATGAGGAATGATTTTTTTAAACAGTGAATTTGGTCAAGCAGTTTAGCATTTCTGGAGGCCGGAAGTTCCTGAACTGCTTATATATAGTCAGGGGTGGAGAATAGTTCTGATGTGTTGGTCATATGACCCAGATACTATAATGGTGGCACAAGGAAATAACATTTTTCTTAGTTGCATTTTGAATTTGCCTGCTATATCACGCCAAACAAGGAGTCTAAGTAGCTGGTTAGATCCTGTACATCCTTCCCACAAATAATGATTTTGTCGAACTATTTTGGCATCTCTGACACATATCGCGTAAAGTGCTGTATCTAGCGTTGGAATTGGGCCAGTCTTCTGGTAATGCCATAATCTAACCAGTTATATTGGGAAGAGCCAACGGTGCAATCGTGATCAAGGCGTTTTTGCAGACAATGAACGGTAGAAGTTGTAGGTTAGAGACACGTATGTAAAATTTTTCTTAAACCTTTTCTTGAGCAAGGTACACCATGATATCTTCCACTTCAGGTATAGGATAGGCGTCAATGATGGTCTGGGCGTTGATAGCGGCGTCAAAATATCCTAAGATTAGACTAGTGGTGTCCCACTGATTGTTGAGAATGGGCACCAGGAAGACTTGTTCCTGCAGAGTGCAGTCTGCTCTGCAGTGCGAAAGGGACTTTGTGCACCTTAAAAAATTAGGATATTGCTGATGGAAGTGATGCAACATGCACCTCAAATCAGCTGACGCCAGCTGAGGTATGTGAAAAACCGGGAAATATTTTGAACAAAGCTCCTGCAGCTACGGGTTGGTTACAGATGGTTCAATACTCTGTTTGGAATCGTGTACATCCAACCCATGAGCATTGAACGGAAAAAATCAGAAAGAATTTGTTGTTCCTGTTCCAACGACAAAGAGGATTCGGACTGGCAAGGAAGCAGATAGTACTGGACATCGGTGACAAACTTGACTTTAACCTCGATGGTATCGTTACTGTAGCATTTGAGCTGCTTGAAAACGCTTGTAGAGGAGGGGAGAACCAGTGGCGATATGTTACCCAACCGACAATGGTTGTTGAGGATCCAGTCCCGATGTGAAACATCAGTGTGATGCCGTTGATAGCCTCTGATAGTCTCTATCTCAGATAGAGAGAGTGGGCTCGATCAAAGGACGTCAGAAAAGTATAGACTTGCAATGCCACCCGAGCTTGATTTCTCAGGATTGAAGCTGGGAAAATCGACGTTCATCTTAATGGATAACTGGTGGACTCATCTTTGTGGTCCACGTTCCCACAGGCTGTGCATTTCGCCAAATGAAAGTAGCGTTCCGGTTAGCAGTCCCTCTGGTGGAATGAAGTGGCCCTGACCCACCTCAGAATTTGCGATGTCCCTAACGCATGACTTCATACTCAGACGATACATGCACTTTATACTGCGAGGAGAAGGAGGAATTAAATTTACGGGGGATGATCTCTGGGTGCATCTTTCTAGGGTGCTATTTACATTTCATTTGGTGCTAAGATTTTACTATTTCTCGACTTTTATAGACATTCCTCCCATAAAAATTCAGTAAGGGCACTAAAATGCTAGACGTCATGCGCTCACATCAACATATCGCCATCAGTAGTCGCAGCACGTGCCCATGATGTTATCTATAGGTCAATTAATACCTTTTATGAAGGTAATAGGTTCTGAGTGGGATAATTAATGTGTCGTAGGAGTATAGCGGCGAGGATAACCGTACCGTAGCACGAGAACAATGTGGCTGTTGGCTCCTGGATAAGAGTGTGAGGAGTAAGCTGGACCCGACACTGTGTGCGTCAGGGGATCGCAAAGGTTGAGTCCAGTAACAATATCCAGAATTGGTTCAAATGGCTCTGAGCACAATGGAACTTAACTTCTGAGGTCATCAGTCCCCTAGAACTTAGAACTACTTAAACCTAACTAACCTAAGGACATCGCACACATCCATGCCCGAGGCAGGATTCGAACCTGTGACCGTAGCGGTTGCGCGGTTCCAGAGTGTAGCGCCTAGAACCGCTCGGCCACCCCGGCCGGCTCAATATACAGAATTTCTCGGCATGGTTTCCCCTGGCAATCGTCTGCTGAACTTATTGCTAACATTCGGCTGAAGGGGAACTGTTCAGTTCGGTCAACTTGCAACAGGCTAATAATCCCGAACTACATTCTAAGATACGTTTTGAGCAACAGGGAGCATATATCTTCAGACTCGACAACGCAGTTGAACTGTTACTGACGGACCCGATACCTTAACCTCGAAACGAACTGTGGCCTCTCAGGAGGAAACTTCGCTCTCTTTGCTCCTTAGTCAAAATTTTGCTGGATCTGTATGTGAATTGGCGGGGTTCATACCTCGTTTCTGCTCAAGAATTTTATTCAGCATCTCACCAAGTTCATTAACCATAATTTCGTGACGGGTATCTGTTTACTGGTTATTATGATTATCTCGTAACTTATATCCACCAAAGTGTTATGCACTCCTCATTAACTATGAAAAATGTGGCAACGAATATGGTTAACCCCCACAGAAGCAAGATTAATGTACAGCATGTATCCCACTTCTCAGATGTTGTAGCAGCAACAGCAAGACCCATACGAATGGCATGATGAAGAGAACTAAGTCAAGCAATGAGCAGTTATAATAACAGCAAGAAATTTCAGCGTTGTAATGATACGAAGCGTTATTTTCACCCACAAATAAGCATCGATTAAAAAGAGGTCAAGGGCGTATCCGGCGACACTTGCCATTATTTCAGCTCCACAGCCAGGCTGTGTCATACCCAGGTTAAATAACGAGCTTCAAGATGCCAACAGGTTTTCCCTTGAGCCCAGACCGTTTCCAATGTCATAACAGGCAACCTTACCCATTCTCTGCCACTTGGTGTATTTCTGTTTCCAAAAGGCTACTCGATATCGGCAATGTGTTATGGCAACCACCACAGCAGCGACCGGCCGGGTTCTCATCACACGTGGAGATAAACTCATTAACAACGCATTATTACCTTAGTACCGATAGTCCTCCAAAGCTATTTAGAGCATTCGACCACGCAAGCTATTTATAACACTCGGCATTAATCAACAGTAAACGGATTTGTAAGTAGATACGGGAGCGGCAGGAACATTAATTGACTTAAATATGCATCGTAAATCAGGATCATAGTAGTCGGTACTAACATGAGGCAGGATTAAAATGCTACGTAGTTTTGTTCCTAGACTATGATGCTTAGCAAGTCCATTCTTCTACCAGCACAACATCATTTAGTAGCAATAGGTGCCCGCCAATGCCGAAGAAACTACACAATACTTTGAGCGTGTTAAGGAAGTATCACGCACTGTTCTTTCACATGTAGTTGAAATTTAGCAGTCCTTAAAAGTTTTGCGATCGATTGGGTTGGTGAAGACATAATTCTCGCATTCGGAAGTGTAACAGTTCAAATATTCATGCGACCATCAAGATTTAAATTTTCCATGGTTCCCTTTCACACCCTTCTTGGAACCCGAGCTTGTACACCTTCTCTAATGACCTCGTCAACAACTGCACAGTAGACGCTCCGGTTCCCTCCATCCAGCAAGCTCGTTGCCCTGCAGATATACAAACTGAAAATATCTGCAGCACCAAAATGGACATTTAAACAGTCAGTAGCTAGATATGTGGCTGGACGTGAGTATCAGCAACACTTCCAACAAACCACTGTTCGTAACACAAGACTCGTCGCAACCTGAAATATGTTTGGACGTTGTACACAGCACCAAAAACTGCTCTAAACTTCAAATTATTTCTAAAACACACAATATTTTATTTATAGTGAGATTGTTTCCAAGTAGCAATAGGATTACTAACAATAGTGCAGAAAGTAAAAGATTTCGTATGTATTCACCCAGTATTAAGTTTAATTCGGAATGGATGACAAGTCCGTAATAGTGGTATTTGGACCAGGAAACCAAATAACATAAAAGAGATCTTAGAGACTACAATGATGTCTACCGTGTTCATATCGTTATGAGATGTCAAAACCAGTCGACCACTGCGCCAAAGCCCAAGAATTCTAACTACTAATATCATATGACCCGTTACTACACTGTCGGGCTCACATGTTATCCATGTTATATCGACTACGCTACAGATGTTTCACCGGGAAGCCCTTACACATCTTCCATACAGTAAAAATCTCTCCCGCGTGTTTTCCATTTGTTTGGAGGCCTGAAAAAAGACATTTGTGGTCGTCGATTTGATTTGGAGCAAGATGTGCACGCCTGTGTACATTCATGATTGTGTAGACAGCAGCAAACATTTTTCCATGAAGGCACTGACTGTATCCTCTCACAGTAGGATACATGTCTTAACACTTATGGCAGTTACTTTTGAAATAATGAACTGTTCACTTATTTTTTCCTTCTGTCTCGTTTTCATTTGACTATCCCTCATACTATACAGAGTCAACCAGAATTCCACCGACCAATTTTCAAAGGTTGTTCAAGGACACTTGTTGAGAATTTTCATCTAAGAAACCCACAGTCCCTGGCGGCTCATCAAAGAAGAATTGCATGGCCTTTGGTTTCTTGTCCCACTTCATTTTGTATCTGTACTGCACTGAAAACAGTACATAGCAGCGCGTAACAAGTGTAATGTGATACAACCAAACCTATATTCTATATTACGCTAGTTCGCTTTATCTACGTGGTTAGCCACACGGTCACTATTGAGAAATAAAACTGTAAGGTAGCTGAACAGAAAGACACATCCTGCACCGACACAACACCAGACACAACCCACCCAGAAACCGCCATACTGCAGTGGCTTCTGTGGTGTCACCGCCAGACAACGCACTTGCAAGGTGGTAGCCTTTAAATCGGCCGCGGTCCGTCAGTATACGTTGGACCCGCGTGTCGCCACTATCAGTGATTGCAGACCAAGCGCCGCCACACGGCAGGTCTAGTCTAGAGAGACTCCCTAGCACTCGCCCAGTTGTACAGACGACTTCGCTAGCGATGGTTCACTGTCTACATACGCTCTCATTTGCCGAGACGACAGTTTAGAATAGTTTTCAGCTACGTCATTTGCTACGACCTAGCAAGGCGCCATATTGAGTTACTGAATGTATTCTGAACAGATAATATTGTGAATCATGTACCGTCAAGAGCGACGTTCATCATTAATGGATTAAAGTTAAGTATCAAACTAATTACGTCCACTTTCTGAATTCTAATTCCTTGTCATGTTCCAGACCTCACATCAGTATAGTCCTTCCCTCCTCACGCCAGCCTGCTTGAGCTGAAAAGCGTGCATTTCGGCCTCCTCTAGTAACACGGTGTTGGCTCTTCAGCCAACACAACAGCTTCCATGAACAAGTCCCTGGTGGAGATAAAAAACCAGTCACTGTCAGGGGAAATGTTCAGTGAAACCACATCAGATTCTACACATCCAGAAACCATAAAGCAGGAAAAACTTGCTACACTACAAAATTACTCGAAATGGGAGCAACAAACATACAATCAAGAACACCAACCAGACACAACCAAGGATCCCAGGCGGAATACCGCTAATCACGTAAGCTATGACAACTTAGAAGCTAAACAGCTCTTCGCTGTGAAATAAAACTAGGTAAGAAAATGGGGATAATATCTGCTTCCCAACTACAGAGCAAGCTGACAGGATGATGTTAGGAGTTGAAAATCTTCCAACGAACCGCAAAGAATTATGTAAGCTTTTAGGGGAGGCATGTGTGCTAGGGGAAAGATGGCCTAAACCTAATGAAAATATACAAGGACATTGTGAGAGCACACGGACGTGTGTTTCTAGATTTTAAAGAAACCTTATCCAAATGTTTTAGATACCCCTTATGAAGGTAAGACCATGAAACTGCCAGGGTAGTACCCTAGTAAATAAGGAAATAGGTAGTCCGTTAGATGAAAAAAAAGCTTTCAGAAACCCTTTCAGCGAGGCGGGCAGATTCCAGCGCTCCTCTTACATTACATCAAAATAGCAGGAACACCAAACGCAAAAGTAACCATAACGTGTAGGCTTTCTCGATTGCTGTCTTCATTAGTTAAAACTTACGGGCTGAGAGGCCGTGATCGATCTGTAAAATTCTTCGTCCTCATGTTTCGTTGCCATCTGCGGGCAACATCTTCCGAGGTGAGTCAACGATTGGCTGCCAGGCCGTGGAGGTCCCGTTCATATAGAGCGCATAGAGAGCACCACCATACCTCACGTGAGACCAACTTTATGCCTATCTCTGACTAACGTCATTACTATCGATTGGATGTAATCGATTGTCACACCGTTGGTGCAAAGTCGGCCGCCATATCTTGTCTATCTTTAAGCCTTCCTCTTTATTATTAAAATTATTGTGGTGTTTCTGAATCTCTACAGCTTCCCTACACATATGTGCATAATAATGCAATGTCCCGGGTAGAACGCTCGTCTCACTAAATTTTATTTCACGATAACCGTCTTTAAAAACATGTTCCGCTACAGCTGATTTGTCGGTATATCTCAGTCGACAGTTCCTTTTGTGTTCGGTTAGGCGGGTATTGACACTTCTTTTAGTTGTTTGCAAGATGAACTAAATAATTTTCCAACGGCTTTTAGGAAAAATTGTTACGCTGACAACGAGATAGATTGAGCAGTTAATCCCAGAAGAACAGTGTCTGACGACATTAGCTGTGGGAAGGTTTATATTGGAACCACGAAAAGAAGTGTCAATAACCGCTTAACCGGACACAAAAGGAACTGTCGGCTGGGACATACCTATAAATCAGCTGTATCGGAGCACGTTTTGATGGTGATCACGAAATAAAACTTAGTGATACGAGCGTGCTAGCCAGAACATTGCATTATTATGCACGTTTGAATAGGGAAGCTATATAGATTCAGAAACACCACAAAAATTTCAATAGAAAAGAGGAAGGCTTGAAGTTAGACAATATATGGCGGCCGACTTTGCACCAACGATGTGACAATCGATTACATCCAATCAAGAATAATGACGTTAGTCACAGATAGACTTACAGTCGGTGCCATGTGAGGTATGGTGGTGCCCTCTATGCGCTCTATATAAACGGGACCTCTACAGCCTGGCAGCCAGTCTTTGACTCACCTCGGAAGATGTTGCCCGCAGTTGGCTACTAAACGTCAGAAAGAAGAAGGTTTACAGATCGACCGCGGCCTCACAGCCCGGTTGGTTTAACTAATGATGACGCGATAAGAGTAGATATAAAAACCTCATAGTAACACAGATCACCCAATTTTGCTTGGAACACATCGCCACAGCAGAAATAACAGACGGACAGGGTGTGTCGCTCATGTCTTCTATATGCGCTCAATACTCGTATGATATACATTTCTTAGACAAAATGAAAGAGATTGCACGACACTCAGAAAGAAAAAGGCTGCTCATTCTAACCGATATCAACGCAAAATCTCCCTTGTGGAACTCAGATAGAACTGAGACAGTGGACTACTAGTGTTTGACGTGGTAAATGAATGCAACCTCTTCCTACTGGATAGGGAGAGACACCCACCTACCTACCGCGGAGACACCGTTGGCGTAAGTAAGATAGATCTTTCTCTAGGGAACGCAGAATCTCTTTCTCTAGCCAAAACACAAAGGGTATTAGAGGGAGCCACATACTGCGACTACAACGCAATCGTCATAACCGCAGACAGATATATCAATACATATAATATGGACCATGAACATCAGCACCTACTCATAGGAAGGGCCGATAGGTAAACGGTTCGAGACATTACTGAGACGTCGTCACTACACACTGTTCAAGGTAGCGTAAATTACAAAACACATGTTCTAACTGAGGTCCTACACAGACCATAGGAAGCAGCTACACTACGGGCTAAAACTGGGTGGAGACAGAAACCACCGAGGTCGACAGAGCTGGCAAGATTAAAGAAGGATTCACGAGACAAAATAAAGCACTACCAACAAGCAAATAGAGCTCCTGAAAGACAGATAAGACTCGACCTGTATCGTGACGCTAAACAGAAATACCAAAAGCAACTAAAGACAACAAGGCAAACCTACTGGGCCATGTTCGTAAAAGCCCAGCTACTGAATGACATCTGTGAAAAACAATTCAAGACAGATACAGAACGAGTTAAGACACAGTCAGCGGTAAAACAAGATGACAGCAAAATGACCAGAGGATGGGGAAGCACAGTAGAATATCTCCTGAACAGGCTCCTCCCAAATGACGACCGCACACAAGACGAGTGACACCACACCGACCTAAGAGAGAGTATGAGATACCATACCTTAATGAAAGTGTAACCATACCATTCTTACAAGAAGACGTCTTGGCGGTAATCACAAGGCTAAAAAACCAAAAAGGACCCGACGCAGACAAAATTCTTTCAGAAACAGTAAAACAAACAGTAACACAAATCTTTCTTACTAACATGTTGAACGAGGCACTACTAACGGTCAGAATTCCCAACCTCTGGAAAACTACGAATGTACTAATAATGAGGACACCAAAAGACAAACAGCCATCAGACCCCAAAACGCACAGACCGATCTGCCTCTTAAAACATTCTCGCAAAGGTACAGGAAAGCCTCCTGTGTGACCGCTTACAATCGCACAGACGCCTCTGCGGCATTACGCCCCATCAATTTGCCTCAAGGGAAGGTAGATCAATATAAGACGTCGTCAACCAAGCAATGACAGTAACAAATAGCATCAGCGACAAATACGTGGCCACCATACCAATCAACATTGTCGGTGCTTTAGACAACCTGTGGTTGCAGTCCCTCTTCGTCAGGTCGAGGAAAATGGGGCTTACAGCTTCCCTCTACAATAGCCTCCTCAACTACTGTAGAGGCACAGAGAATAACAA
Source organism: Schistocerca americana (assembly GCF_021461395.2). Lineage (NCBI taxonomy): Eukaryota > Metazoa > Arthropoda > Insecta > Orthoptera > Acrididae > Schistocerca > Schistocerca americana. The sequence goes on along the minus strand of NC_060130.1, from coordinate 974,559,528 downwards.
AAGGATGTCCACAGGGCTCGATTTGCGGGCCAATATTTTGGGTTATCTTAATCGAGCCCTTGCTGAACAGCTTGGACGGTGAGGAAAGGTTAAGAAGTGTTGCGGCGTACACAGATAACCTGCTCGTAATGGTGTCAGCCAACTCGAGAGCACCACTATAGGTAAAAGGAACGTGAATGCTTCAGAAAATGAACAATTGGTGGAAGGAAAATAAACTAAAAATAGCGCCCATCAAAACTACATTCACTTCTCTAAGGGACACTATAAAGGTACCGAATCCTAAAATTAGACAATCCTAGCATACAGAAGAAGCATATCACACATTATCTAGGACTGCATCTTAACGAAGAGTAGACTTTCAACCAACATATCAAATTGGTCATTGACAAAGCCTCCAAAATTATGAACAAACTTGCAAGACTCAACACAACTCAGTACAAATTACCTGTTATGACAATAAGGATCTACCACAGTTCGATATTTGATTCCAGCGCATGCTTCCTGCAAGTGCTTGGGCTCACAGACTGAACATACAGACTAACAAGACAATTGCACGGTGAGGTGAAGGTAATGTATTCCCAAGACTGAGTGGAGTCTTCAGCACCACATCACTAGAGCACTTTGCGTTGTGATGGGAACCTGCCACATAGACATAACAATACGTTATAGAACTACACTTTATTGGCTAAGGAGGGACAGGCTCGATGAAGTCACCGAAATTACAGGAACCAAGAATATAAACAAATCACAAATAAGACAATGGCGCATTCAAACATGTCAGAGACAGGGGGGGGGGGGGGGGGGGGCATCCGACAAGGGTCGCCGAGTTCACTCTTTCTTTTCTGACGTACGCCAAATGTTACAACTAAAATATGTCGACCCAAGGCGAGGAATGGTCCATATCCTGACAGGCCATGGGCCGTACCAGGAACACTTAGACGGCATGGGACTAACTAACAATGATTTATGCATTTGGGGATAAACTGGGACACCAGAACACTGTGCAACGTGCTAGCTCACGTGACAGCTGCACAGAATGACAGTGACATCCCCAGAATATTACGTAATCCCGAAGATGGGAACACAATAAATAGCGTAGCCGACACTGTATCGAACACATTGCAGGAAGAATACAAACGCTAAAACCCACATGAAAGGAGGCGAAGAGAAGCACAAATAACACAACAAACCATATGGGAGGACACAGGCACGACCACAGATTCCGAAGCCGAGAAAGGAACCAGCACACTAAGTGAACATGACTGAAGGACCCCAACCAACAACAGATGACACTTCATGCCATACCACAATCACAAACAACACAACAGGAACCATCAGTCATAAAACAAACAAACACTAACAGAACTTACAAAGACTCTAGTAATAAGATAACGTTACTTGGGAGGAAGAAAGCTAGAAGAACTTCTATTTCGAGGCTCCTCCTCTCCAACGATACAGGACATATTGTTTAAAGTATCCTGCACACAAGCACTAATCTATTATTTGTTTATTATGTGCAGACACAAGTATATTCTCTTCTTTATGTAAAGCTCCTTCCCCATGAACCATGGACCTTTCCGTTGGTGGGGAGGCTTGCGTGACTCAGCGATACAGATGGCCGTACCGTAGGTGCAACCACAACGGAGGGGTATCTGTTGAGAGGCCAGACAAACGTGCGGTTCCTGAAGAGGGGCAGCAGCCTTTTCAGTAGTTGCAGGGGCAACAGTCTGGATGATTGACTGACCTGGCCTTGCAACATTAACCAAAACGGCCTTGCTGTGCTGGTACTACGAACGGCTAATAGCAAGGGTAAACTACGGCCGTAATTTTTCCCGAGGGCATGCAGCTTTACTGTATGGATAAATGATGATGGCGTCCTCTTGGGTAAAATATTCCGGAGGTAAAATAGTCCCCCATTCGGATCTCCGGGCGGGGACTACTCAAGTGGACGTCGTTATCAGGAGAAAGAAAACTGGCGTTCTACGGATCGGAGTGTGGAATGTCAAATCCCATAACCGGGCACGTAGATTAGAAAATTTAAAGAGGGAAATGGATAGGTTAAAGTTAGATATGGTGGGAATTAGTGAAGTTCGGTGGCAGGAGGAACAAGACTTTTGGTCAGGTGAATACAAGGTTATAAACACAAAATCAAATAGGGGTAATGCAGGAGTAGGTTTAATAATGAATAAAAATAGGAGTGCGGGTAAGGTACTACAAACAGCATAGTGAACGCATTATTGTGGCCAAAATAGGGAATTCGTTAGTAGGAAAAGGGAGATAAGGAAACATAGTAGGTGAATATGGATTGGGGCTAAGAAATGAAAGAGGAAGCCGCCTGGTAGAGTTTTGCACGGAGCATAACTTAATCATAGCTAACACTTGGTTCAAGAATCATGAAAGAAGGTTGTATACAGGGAAGAATCCTGGAGATACTAGAAGGTATCAGATAGATTATATAATGGTAAGACAGAGATTTAGGAAGCAGGTTTTAAATTGTAAGAGATTTCCAGGGGCAGATGTGGACTCTGACCACAATCTACTGGTTATGAACTGTAGATTATAACTGAAGAACCTGCAAAAAGGTGGGAATTTAAGGAGATGGGACCTGGATAAACTGAAAGAACCAGAGGTTGTACAGGGTTTCAGGGAGAGCATAAGCGAACAATTGACAGGAATGGGGGAAAGAAACACAGTAGAAGAAGCATGGGTAGCTTTGAGGAATGAAGTAGTGAAGGCAGCAGAGGATCAAGTAGGTCAAAAGACGAGGGCTAGTAGAACTGCTTGGGTAACAGAAGAAACATTGATCTTAATTGATGAAAAGAGAAAATATAAAACTGCAGTAAATGAAGCAGGCAAAAAGGAAAACAGACGTCTCAAAAATGAGACCGACAGGAAGTGCAAAATGGCTAAGCATGGATGGCTAGAGGACAAATGTAACACTGCCTACAGGAAAATTAAAGAGACCTTTGGAGATAAGAGAATCACTTGTATGAATATCAAGAGCTCAGATAGAAACCCAGCACTAAGCAAGGAAGGGAAAGCAGAAATGTGGAAGGAGTATGTAGTGGGTCTATACAAGGGCGATGTACTTGAGGACAATATTTTGGAAATGGAAGAGGATGTAGATGAAGATGAAATGTGAGATACGATACTGCGTGAAGAGTTTGACAGAGCACTGAAAGACCTGAGTCGAAACAAGGCCCCAGGAGTAGACAACATTCCATTAGAACTACTGATGGACTTGGGATAGCCAGTCCTGACGAAACTCTACCATCTGGTGAGCAAGATGTATTAGACAGGCGAAATACCCTCAGACTTCAAGAAGAATATAATAATTCCAATCCCAAAGAAAGCAGATGTTGACAGATGTGAAAATTACCGAACTATCAGTTTAATAAGTCACAGCTGCAAAATACTAACGCGAACTCTTTACAGGTGAATGGAAAAACTGGTAGAAGCCGACCTCGGGGAAGATCAGTTTGAATTCCATAGAAATATTGGAACACGTGAGGCAATACTCGCGAATTCTTTACAGGTGAATGGAAAAACTGGTAGAAGCCGACCTCGGGGAAGATCAGTTCGCGAATTCTTTACAGGTGAATGGAAAAACTGGTAGAAGCCGACCTCGGGGAAGATCAGTTTGAATTCCATAGAAATATTGGAACACGTGAGGCAATACTGACCTTACGACTTATCTTAGAAGAAAGATTAAGGAAAGGCAAACCTAGGTTTCTAGCATTTGTAGTCTTAGAGAAAGCTTTTGACAATGTTGACTGGAACACTCTCTTTCAAATTCTAAAGGTGGCAGGGGTAAAATACAGGGAGCGAAAGGCTGTTTACAATTTGTACAGAAACCAAATGGCAGTTATAAGAGTCGAGGGGTATGAAAGGGAGGCAGTGGTTGGGAAGGGAGTGAGACAGGATTGCAGCCTCTCCCAGATGCTATTCAATCTGTATATTGAGCAAGCAGTGAAGGAAACAGAAGGAAAATTCGGAGTCGGTATTAAAATCCATGGAGAAGAAATAATAACTTTGAGGTTCGCCGATGACATTGTAATTGACATCAGAGACAGCAAAGGACTGCGAAGAGCAGCTGAACGGAATGGACAGTGTCTTGAAAGGAGGATATAAGATGAACATCAACAAAACCAAAATGAGGATAATGGAACGTAGTCGAATTAAGTCTGGTGATGCTGAGGGAATTAGATTAGGAAATGAGACACTTAAAGTAGTAAAGGAGCTTTGCTATTTGGGGAGCAAAATAACTGATGATGGTCGAAGTAGAGAAGATATAATATGTAGACTGGCAATGGCAAGGAAAGCGTTTCTGAAGAAGAGAAATTTGTTAACATCGAGTATAGATTTAAGTGTCAGGAAGTCGTTTCTGAAAGTATTTGTATGGAGTGTAGCCATGTATGGAAGTGAAACATGGACGATAAATAGTTTGGACAAGAAGAGAATAGAAGCTTTTGAAATGTGGTGCTACAGAAGACTGCTGAAGATTCGATGGGTAGATCACATAACTAATGATGAAATATTGAATAGAATTGGGGACAAGAGGAGTATGTGGCACAACTTGACAAAAAGAAGGGACCGGTTAGTATGACATGTTCTGAGGCATCAAGGGATCGCAAATTCAGCATTGGAGGGCAGCGTGGAGGGTAAAAATCGTAGAGGGAGACCAAGAGATGAATACACTAATCAGATTCAGAAGGATGTGGGTTGCAGTAAGTACTGGGAGATGAAGAAGCTTGCACAGGATAGGGTAGCATGGAGAGCTGCATCAAATCAGTCTCAGGACTGAAGACCACAACAACAACAACATGTAAAGCTACAATCAATGAATTTTGTATATCAAATGAATCTTCAGTATAAACTATGTGTAAACCTAAAAAAGGATTGCTTTAAGTTAGTTAAGGAATACTGCACTCAACTAGCAATGGACTACACCCTGTGTCGGTAAAAAATCTACAACCACAAGTGTATTCTTCATGTAAGGCTAATATTCTTGTACTCCATGTATCAAATGCTTAATCAGTATTTAATATGTCTATTCCTTTCACCTCAAATACATGGAAAAAGGCTATTGTTACCCAACAAGCTACTTAGAATGTATTACACATCGAAATATAGTATATCACTTCCCTCTGCATATTGCAACATATGTTCACTACACTTTCCGTATAAAATATCTTTAGACATTTGCTTTCTATAAATTATAGTCTCCTCAGCTAGGCACAAGCAAATTATATAGAACCACTTCAACAATTGTTAAGCATTCAGTTCTCTGTAACCTTAGAGAAACTTTTAAATATTATGGTCTTTATATTATTAAAAAGTATTAACAGCTGCTTAACAATAAGATTTCAGTAATAAGACGTCTTTGTCGTTAGATTTACACACATCGAAAAAAGTTTTGCATCACCCCGGTTCCCAGAACTCCTGAAAATAGACGTTGACTGTGGTTATTGTTTCACAGACACAGTCTCTTTGACTGTTCAGAGCTGTCACTAAACCCGCCCAAAGATGTAAACAACTATGCATGAGCAGCGCCCATTACACTGAGGGGGTCGGACAGCCGATCAGTTCCAATCGTTCCACCAGGAAGGAGGTACACGGCTCGTGCTGTCCGTAGTTCAACCACGACTAGACGGACAATAACGCGGTTTGATCGTGTCCGCATTGTTACTTTGTGCCAGTAAGGTCTCTAAACAAGGGACGTGTCGAGTCGTCTTGGAGTGAACCAAAGTGATGTTGTTCGCTCATGGAGGAGATACAGAGATAATATGCCTCACTCAGGCCGTACTACGGCTGCTACTGCTGTGGATGACCGCTACCTACGGATTATGGCTCGGAGAAATCCTGACAGCAACACCACCATGTTGAATAATGCTTTTCGTGCAGCCACAGGACGTCGTGTTTCGACTCAAACTATGTGCAATAGGCTGCATGATGAGTAACTTTACTCCCGACGTCCATGGCGAGGTCCATCTTTGCAACCACGACATCACGTAGCGCGGAACTGATAGGCCAAACAGCATCCCCAATAGACTGCTCAGCATCGACATTACGTTATCTTCACCGATGAGTGTCGACTTTGCCTTCAACCAGACAATCGTTGGAGACGTGCTTGGAGGCAACCCGGTCCGGCTGAACGCCTTAGACACGCAGTCCAGCGAGTGCAGAAAGGTTGAGGTTCCCTGATGTTTTGGGGTGGCATTATGAGGGGCCGACATACGCCGCTGGTTGTCATAGAATGCGCCGCAACGGCTGTGCGATACGTGAATGCCATCCTCTGACCGATAGTGAAACCATATTGGCGTGGAATTCGTCTTCATGGACGACAGTTCGCGCCCCGATCGTGCACATCTTGCGAATGACTTTCTTCAGTCTTCTGTCGCTCGACTAGAGTGGCCAGTATGTTCTCCTGACATGAATCATATCGAACATGCCTGGGATAGGCTGAAAAGGGCTGTTTGTGGGCGATGTGACCCACCAACCTCTCTGAGGGATCTACACCGAATTGCCGTTGAGGAGTGGCACAATTTGGACCAACAGTGCCTTGATGAACTTATGGATAATATGCCACGAGAATACAGGAATGCATCAATAGAAGAGCACGTTCTACTGGGTATTAGAGGTTCCGATGTGCACAGCAAATCTTACCAGTACCTCTGAAGGTTTCATTGTATGGTGGTACAACATGAAATGTGTGGTATTCATGAGCAATAGAGAGGGCAGTAATTAGGTTTATGTTGATCTCTGTTCCATTGATCTATACAGGTTCCGGAACTCTAGGATGTGTGTAGAAGCATCCAATCCACCTTACCTATCAAGGCGGTGGACTGCTCTGCACTTTTAATGAAATAAACAAAAAGGTGCAGATGTCGGTGTATGTGTTGTTTGTCTTGATCCTAAACAAACTAGTTCCATTCACTTACCTACGAATCTCCGATAATACTCACATGGACCAGGTTGCTATAATTATTGGAGCTACGGATGTAGTATGCCAAACTCCAGGAATTTCTGAACGTGTAATGTTCAGTAGCTGTACACCACGGCTTCACAGCATACGTGCTCGCGGAGCAAGCTGTGAGCAGCAAGGCGCGAGCACGGAGCAGCGCGAGCACGCTATCCCCACTACCGGACCAGAGCGGAGAGTGGGGAGAGTCACGTGGGGCACACATCAGCTGCCGCCAGTCAATGTAAATCCGCGGCCACCTGCAGGGATATCACTCACGAATTATTACTGCGACAAATGAAACAAATAAGGGAGAATGTACACACGCCACATAATTTTATTAGCTTAGTGTATGCCTCTACATTCGTATTAATTTGTGAATTGTTGCACAATAAAAGGTGTCACTGAAGTGTGGGGTTCTCGGTTATCTTGTACTTTTTGTCCTTTACAATTGCGTCTATGTTCGGAGTAATTGTTCTTGTGCATTGTAGGCGCAGCGTGCCGTATAAATTTCGATCAGACAATGCGTTTCTCAGGCGCGTCTTGTTACATTTCATTGCAGAGAACAGTTGCTCACAAACATACGTGGAACCGATCATTGATATTATTGTAGCCGCCAGTTTGTGCAAACGAGGAAATCCATCCTGAGGGAAGCCTCTGTAGAATTCCAAAATGTTTTCTTGTTCTGAAATTTGTCTCTGTATTCTCTGTCACACTGCAGGTCAATAATTTCTAGTTGCAGCTCAGGACGAATCATATTCGCTGAATATGGAGAGGAGAACAGATCAAAATCACTGTCTAATGCTGTCAGATCTTGAAAGTGTTGATCAAATTCTTCTTTAAGGGCATGTGAATAACGTTCACAGTCTTTGTGAACATCTTGCATGGATGATAATGTAGGAAAATGAGCTAGATTTCCTGTTTCCAGCCGACTCAGCCAAAGTGTCAATTTCATTTTAAAAGCTCGTATCTATCTATGAAATGAGTAATTAGCAGATCTTTACCTTGTAGTGAAATGTTCAAAGCATTCAGATGGCTAACTAAATCTGCTAAGAACGCGAGATCACATTTCCATGAATGCTCTTTCAATTCGGGAACACGCATAATATTTATTTCCATGAACATATTTATCTCATCTAATAGGCAAAAAAATCGGTTTAATAAATCGCCACGACTAAGCCAGCGGACCTCGCTGTAATAAGGCAGGCTACCATACTGGCTTTCTACATACTCATTGCCTGTGTTGTAGCCCATGCTTCCTTATATAACTGGCAGTACGAAAAACAACACTCATCACATTTCTTAGAGGGATACTCTTTGTACATAAGTTTTCCTGGTGGATCAGCCAGTGAATGTCCCTTGTTTCATTCGGCACGGTCAGTTTTTGCATTTTCTCCTTCAACAGCGCGACGATACCTGATTTTTTCCCTGTCATCGCTGGTGCACCGTCTGTAGACACTGAAACTAAAGAATTCCACGACAATCCTATATTTTCAATACTTTCTTCAACACTACTTAAAATATCACCTCTGGTTGTAGTGTTCTCCATGGCTACTACATCGAGGAGCTCCTCCCTCACCTGAAGATCTCTATTAACACCTCTGATAAATATGGTAATCTGCGCTGTTCCTGTGATATCAACACTTTCGTCCAGAGATAGAGAGTACGCCATAAAATCTTTAAGGATATTTGCAAGCTGGCTCTGGACGTCGTCTGCCATGTCCTGTATGCGACGCATAATGGTCATGTTAGATAATGGCACAATCCGAAAATGTTCAACTTGAGATGGACACAAATGTTCCGCGGCAACTACCAAATATTCTTTTATTAAATCGCCATCAGTGATGGGGAGCAGGGAATTTGCTAAAAGCATAGCAATTTTGTAACTCACTCTGAGAGCTGCCTCAGTTGATTTTTCTTCGTCGTCCAGATCTTCTTCGGATAGCTTCCTTTTAAGTTTAATAACTTCCTGTGCACGATCTGGTCCATTACATTTTCCACTTCCGTAGTCTTTCGCGTGGTACGACATATAATGTCGCTGCAAATTAAATTTCCTAAAAGAATTCAGCGTTTTGTGACATACTAAACATTTTGCAACACCATCTTTTTCTGTAAACAGATACAATTCCTCCCAATGGGGGTTGAACTGCGAAAGCATGGTTGGGGTTACACAACGGCGACTTGACATGATTCTTAACCAGCGAAGTGACTGTTAGAGCTGATCGTAGTACTTTAAACGTTACACAGTCGGCGCGAATTCAATAGGCACGCTGCGGCCCTATCCAAACGTGCGCGCGCATTTCCCCTCCCTCCCCACTCCGCGACCTAGCACCTGCTCGCGAGCACGTGCCTGAGCAGACGCGAGTACTCGCGCTCAAAACCGGCCAGTTGTTAAGCCCTGCTGTACACTCTGCCGTGATCATGGAGGTCGAAATTGTGAACTATAGCTGTAAGGGAACCGTTCTGCAATTTTTACATGCTTTGTGGTACACTGACTGAACAGACTAAACAAACTCTTATAATAAAAGTGTACGTATTTCGTCTGATGGTTGTTTTACCTGGTTTTCTGTGTCGTATATTGTACGTTTTGATTACTGTTAGTTATAAGTTTCTTCACAATTGTTAATGTATTTTCACAGTCACAAAGATGATTTCGGTAACAAACCGAGAGTGTGTATGTGTATTGTGTATTGAACTGGGGTCCTAGAAACGAAGGAGAGGCTTCGTCTCGCTGTATCCCTCGGTGGTTCACAACCCCACAACAAGCCACAACAGTCCACGCAGCCCACCGCCGCCCTACACCGAACCAAGGGTTATTGTGCGGTTCGGCTCAAGTGGGCACCCCCCTCCCCCTCTGGGACGTCTCATACCAGACGATTGTAACACCAAATGTGTACGTGGTAGAGTAATTATGGTGTTCGTGTACGTGGAGCCAGTGTTTGCGCAGCAACCACCGACATAGTGTAACTGAGGCGGAATAAGGGGAGCCAGCCCGCATTGGCCGAGGCAGATGGAAAACAGCCCTAAAAACCATCCACTGGCTGGCCGGCACACCAGACCTCGACACTAATCCGCTGTGTGGATTCGTGCTGCGGACCGCCCATGAACAAACCGACAACATGATCGTTACTTTATTGCTCTCAAAGGAACAGTTGGAGACCACTTAGAAGGTATACCTGAACAACATCTGAAAGTATGTCGGTGGATTTCAGGTTCACCTTAGAGAAGGACGAATAGAGCAACAAATATTTAAATTATTTGAACTTGTATAGGGTGGAAAAATAATGCTCAGAACTGCCCAACCTGTCAGCAACAACACTTCTAAACCGAATGGAAGCTGTGTCGAATAGAGCTTGGATGTCAGGTACAGCTACGGTAATCCATGTTGCTTGAACGCTATGCAGGATTTCATCAAACATCGTGGCTGGTGAGAGATGGCATGCCAATCTGTGAACAACACATGAGAGCATGTTTTCCATCGAAGAGAACAAGTTGGCCATGGTAACGGTCGATCATCCCTTGTATAGAGGAGGTCTGGACGACGGCTACTTGCGGTCACGCATTATCGTACTGAAGTAAAACGTCACAGAGACCTAAATGTTTGGGCACAAATACCGCCCTTAACAAGTCGGAACTGTATCGTCTTCTAACGATATTACCCGCTGTGCGAACCAAACGTTATTGTGTTATGTAGCCAATGGCATCCCAAAACTTTAACCCCCACATGACGATGACGAATACAGTCTGGCAACGTTCGTTCTACTAGGAGCATCTACATACGGATACGTTCATCGTGGTACTGTATGCCTGATAGAGACTCGTTCGAAAAAAACAACGTGGTGCGCTCACGCGTCGCCGGCCGTATCACCGTCGGTACGCCTTTGCTGCTGCTGCGTCTATCAAAGCCGCAACAATGGTCCCCACGCTCCCGGTCGGTGGTACTCCAGACGCGGCCGTACTGTCCGTGGAAGAACTTACCTTACTGGAAACAGGTCTAATTTCTAATACAAGATACGTGAAATGGCTGTACGCTACGTTGCTGCCTTCAGTACAACACAATATTTCCTTTGAGGCACCAGAAATTACAGTCATAATATTCAAGGAGCAGGTCTAAAAAGCGTAACTCCCTTGCCTTTTTTCGTAGCTTTCGCCCTACTTGTAGTGCGTCAAGACTCCCAGAGCGATTTTTGGCCTCACAATGACTACTTTCGTGTTATTCATTAGCTTAGATGACAATGATATCATATGTTATTTTAACGTTTTCTATTTTTAGTCACAAAACAACCTAGAATCTCACACGATAATGTGGAAAGGTCTCCATTATTTGTGCCAGATACAATTTTAGTTACAGCTCTCAATGTTTTCCTAGTCGCTGTCGTCACATTACGACTGCCGAAATCAGCTGGTTTGATACAGTGTGTAGCGGGACCACTGACAAGGGGGGCAATAAATTTTCATATATCTTCTGACTGGTTTGATGGAATCCGTCACGTCTTTTCCTCCTGTGACAGCATTTTCATCTCAGGAAAGCCCCCCCCCCTCCCCAACATCATCAATTATGTGATGGCTATATTCCAACCTCTGTCATCCATTACAATTTTTGAAGCGGTAGCATCACGCAAGCTACTCCCTGATGTCATAACACAGCTTCTTTCATCCTGATTCTTCTTCTTGTAATAGTTTTCGACACATTCCTTTCCTTGCCTATTGTGTGTAAGAATCCTAATTTCTCATCTTATCAGACTACCTAATTCTCAACATCTTTCTACCGCTCCGCATCTTGAACGCTTCGACGCTCTTCTACTCCGGATTTCCCATGCCCCATGATTCAACTTCATAATGTTTCGTGATCTTCCATTTTTATGGTGCAATAGTAGCTGTTGTCAATTTTACACATCCTCGCTAGTGTCGACCTTCTTCGACTTACTCTCATTCAATATTCCGAGCTCATTACATTATTCACTGTATTCAACAAGTTCTACACTTCTTCCTAACTTTCACTTAGAATATCAACGTCGTCAGTGAATTCAGTAACATCTCTTTTTACCAGAATTTTTTAATTTTAGTAAACAAAGGTAAGAAAGGGGAGAAAAGGATTGTCGTTAACTGGTAACAGCACAAACTTTTTCAGATTTAGATATTTCTCTGCTGTTTCAACGTTTTTGTTTCATTTCTCTCCTTGCCTGATGTATACAAAGGCAGCGTCTCGCTCCCCTTCTCTGGTTTATGGTTTATTCGAGATGGACAGACACGGTTATTAAAGTTTTATGGCTTCTTTTATTGGTTTTGTCACTTAATTGTGCATTTTTACTGACGGCCTCCTTCAGTTTATCGTCCGCGAAGTACTCATTCAAATATATTCTGATGTCTCCGTGTTGCTTCGCGTTTTTCTGACGGAAGATTGCTGCTCATCACAACTTCTCACACATAGTATCATTCACACTTTCCATTGCTTTAGGCACTACCTGAAGAGTAATTACACTCGTTTTCACTGACGATTTCCTGCAGAAGATTGCCCCTTATTTCTGATTATAGTGAACGTATTAACCATTTCATAAGATGGTATCTACCGCCGCTTTGCTAAAACAAACGCGACAAACAGAGCTACATAGAACACCTCAAATTTGGCATTATCTTACCAAAGTTTGCTCAGTGACATTAGTTTCCCGTAAACTTAGGCATTTGGCATGTTTCAGTGCCTAATGGAATGTAGGAAAATAGGCTACAGCAAGTAATATCCGGGATGCTCTGGCTTCGACCGTGCTTCCTTATTTTTGTGAGAAGATACAGAAGACTTTATCAAAAGATTTCAGCCCAAATGATGATTTATAAAGAACCTTATACTCTAGTACGCTCCACTCGTGGGCTGTTTCCGTTCACCTCGTTGTTTAGAATGCACGAACGCCTCATTCCTTTGAGATACAGTAGTTTATGTCTCAGACCTTAATTTTAAAGTACCAATGCCTTTAGAATGAACCACAGATGCCACGAAAAGAACTGTTTCAGAGCTAACGAAGCATCGGTGATTCATATTAAAGGCAGTGGTATTTCAAAACAGAATGAATAAAATTATGGTCTAAGTCATAGAATACTTTGCTTCCCTCTACCTGTAGACGTGAAACAAGGGTAAATGGGGTTAGATATCGTATGGACCTTCGCTAGTCCCAGTAATGAATGCATACATTGTTAGTGGAGTGCGAGTCAATTAAAAACTGACATGGTACGAAGACGGATGCCCCTCCCTCCCCGGCCCGTATTCCGAAACTAAATTTCCTTGTACGCTCGAGCGGTTGTGTCTAAATAGACTGCAGCCTATAGCATCAGAGGGAAACGCGTATCGCTTTTTGTTGTACCCAGCGCCTCAGCATCAACTGGCATGAATATATTTCTACAGTGATCAGCTTCAGTTTGTACTAATCCCACTTTTGAAGTAGTAAAGATTCCTCGTGTTGTCGTTCTTACATTAAAATTCAGAAAAAAAAGATAATCCAGCAGTGTGTGTATGACTGTCACTGATTAGATTCGTCACATCAAATATGTGCAGAATCTGATGCTGGGATATGGAATTCTTACGCCATTTTGTAGTGTCCTAATGTTGCCGTGATTGAAATTCATCAGGGTGCCGATCAGAGTGTGTACGTATGTGAAGGGAATTCTTTTAAACATAAAAGAGTCCATTTGAAAACGATCACCATATCCTTTGATTCAGAATGCATTTGGACTCGCATAAGTCGAAATTCGGGGCTGTTAGCCAGTCAAGGTGGTCATGCCAAGATGTAGTTTTGGTATCGGGAAAACGTGGGAACAATAAGCGGAGAAATCGAGATAGAGAATGGCGGTGGGCTAATGATTCACGTCATAGCTGGTGGAAAGCTGGAGTCACAGAGAGCGTGCAGTCTTGGAGCGATGCACCGGATACGGCATGCAGCCAACGCCTGAATTTTCTCCCCCTTTGGCTAGTGGCTGTTCAGAGCGATTCAAGAGTGCCTATTGGTCAGCACGTTTCATGGGAAAAACAGCTTCGACTAAAGCGGCATTCCTACTCGGCACGCAGACCATTACGATTTCTACTCGAACGTTATACAGAAAACCTTAACAGAAAATAAATTACAGATAAGAATAAACATTCAAAAAAACTCCTATACCGGCTAGGCAGCTTGCAAATTGCTTTCCACTTCCTTAGGTCCAAGTGTAGTGGCGGGTGTCTTGAGCCTATAGATAGTGTTAAACATGAGCCTAATCGCCTACGTTCATGAGATTGTCTTACAAGAAATAGTTACAATTTATTTGTATTTGTAACTGGACTGACAAGTGGCCGGTAGATGCTCAGGTGGTGTCTGGGAATCTGAGCTAACGGTTTAGTCCTTCCATGGGAGCTGAATCGTACGAGCAACAGGTACACTTCTCTCTAGCAACACAGATACGACTACCATGAGAGACAGTCTTGTGAAACTGTTAAACATCAAAGTGGCCTCTAGGTACTGTCATGATCTATGTAATGTATTTGCTCATAACCTTAGCATAAAGTAAAAAGTGCAGACAACTGTGATCAACTCCGTTCAAATTAAGCCCAATACTCAAAATGAGATTAACACAAGTTAGCACTATTAGTATGTAACAGTTTCATGCAAATGATCTGATAACTTAAAGATTCTACGTTAAGGTATTTAAGCCCCTGAATTAGAGAAGGCAGCTAACTGAGCCCATTAATTATCAAGAGGTATAATCACCACTGGACATTGGGTATCTGATGAACGATAGTAATGTCACTAAATAGCTTGCATTATGAATAAAGTTAAAAAGGTTATTTCAAAAATGGCAAAAAAATCCATGTGCAATTGTGAGTGTTACATTGTGTCAGAACGAAATTTTGACGTGACGTAACCTAACGAGCGTGGCGGCATGAAAACAGGTGGATGGTTCCCAGCAGCAAGGCTGCGTAGATTAGAAGTGTGGGAATATGGGACGAAGAGTACTGTGACACTTCATTACATGACGATGACGAAGATAATAGATCCAGTCCCGCTCAAGGTATAAGAAAAGATCCATAGGATAATGTCAATGTTGTATCAGTAGGCTACGAATAACAAGAGCATGGGGATGGGCGCAAAAGCAGCTTTTTAGAGTGCGGCCGTATTTCTTCTTTACTGCATGTTCCTACAACGTAATTAGTAAAATAACATAGGGCTCCTTCTGCTGAGAGCTCAATGACCACAAATCTTTAAATAAGAAACTGTGAACTGTGGGAATGCATAAATGGAAACAGACTGTTGAAAAAAGATTGGACAGCTACCTGCTTTTCACAAAATTTCCGACAGAGACTACGGTATGCATCTGGTACCATATCATACTCCTGAATCTTACCATATTTATTTTCTCACTTTATAATGAAACGAGTGTTATGATACAAGAAGAGAAAATGATTAATATACTTTTCACAAAAATTATTTCCTCATGCACTATTATCGAGCATTGCACACTGTTTCTTGCTTCATTTGTCGTGCGTCACAATATCAAGAAAACACTGTCTATGCTAAACATACTACTGAATTAATATTGCCGCCTGTTATTCAATTAACATATTATGCGGGATGTGTCAGAAGTAAAAGTTAATTCAGTAACTTCTCGTCGAATTAAAATACTTCACTATAAAATTTAATGATATTTTTGCTTCCATCTCTTTTAAGTCTTAACGTTATTTATTTGGGCAATTCACAATCGTAAACACACCAACAAAACAGCACACGTACAGACACACACACTATAATGGTGTCCGCTGACACAGGAGGTCCATGCCTATTAGACAAAATACGTACATCTCCATTCGGCAATCTCCGTTCTCTGTCAGCGATTTCCCAACTTACTGCCGAAACGCTGCTATAAAGCAACGCTTAACTGATTATCAGAAGACTGACTGCATGCCATTTCCGGTAGAGTGCACCACAAATAATCAACCCATCCTCTGTCAGCACGTCAGATTTCTTGAAGGAGTCGTGAGATTCATTCTGATAAGATACTCGATAGTGAAACGTATTGGTTTATCTCCCATAAACGTTTTTCTATGTTCGTCCAAATATCATTTGCGTTTCTAGTTCCACGTGGCAGTATCGCAGATACCTCTGCCCAAACATTCTGTCAAATTAAATTGTGAATTTTATGAACGAACGCCATTTGCTGTTACCTGTGTAGACGCTGAAACCAATTCTGAACCTGCTATGATAGGTTTGGCTGTCGTCCTTTAAATGCTTTTTTATCTGCTTAGTTTGTCCACTTATTTTAAAATTGTATTTCTAGCTGAAGCACCATATTAGTATTCCTAATAGCGTGTAAGAATTCAGCTTCTGTCATATCTGAGTGGTCTAGCTCAAACAATTCGATTAGAAACGGAATTTATTGAGACCAGCATATGGCGATAGACTTATTCTGACACCCACAATCAGACTGAGTGGCTGAATCTGACACAAATAAACTGATATAGATGCAAAGTAAATAACATAATGGTCAATTTGAACTTCCGAATTGCAAAAACACTGCGCAAACAAATTCCCTTTATGGAAAAACTGGTATAAATTTATAAAAAAATTAGAGGAATATCATTAGTGTCAGCGAAATGAGTTAATTATAAAAAAAATTTTACGTGATGCTAATATTCGAAAAATAGTAAATAACAGTTATGTTGTGAAAGGATACACTTTATCGGAAAAAGGAGGACTGTTTGACGTGATTAACTTCAGAACCCATGTCTTTATGTCCATATCAATTTGTTTAACATTTTTCCTAACATCCGTTAACTTATTACACGTTTTTTAAATGTTACTTTGAACTGCCTCTTTCTTAATGTACTGTCTAGCACTGGAATTGTTCTTTCCCATTTCTGAATTCATAACTAGTACTACCCTGTCAGCAGTACCCTCTACTGCAGTGAAAATTTTTATCCCAAGAAAAAAGGACCTTCTCACAAAGCTATATGAAGTGATATCAAAATTTACGCAGTACACAAAAAAAACTAAGGAGCTTTTTCTATTGAACACAAGCTCCCAGATGCCACAGTGCTTTACATAATTCATGCAGCAGCCAACTCCACTGGCAGAGCAGTTCAGAAATTACCCAGTTAGACTTCAGGGCATGAAATGAAAGGCAAATAAGCGCCGCTTTATGAGTTGTATTCAACCTAGAATGGAGTATCACTTAAGACAGTGAAGCTGTTTACCAATTATACTTCGATAATTCCATATGAATATTCTGATAACCTAAAGGACCGGTTGGTATGAAAATATGAGGAACTAGATTTCGATCAGACTACACGAAACTGAGGAAATAAGAGAAGCTCTGTCCATCGCTCGGTTTTGTTGACCTCTCGTGTTAGTCTGGATTCTCTCCGTCGTAGGCATACTGCAAACAGAAAATTTCATTCCTATGCCGCATTGCCCTCTTCGTGGAAAAGCGTAAGCAGCAGCTACGTCGTATTCCTTGCGAGTAGATGACCGTGACAACCCTAGTAGCAGAAAGCCCCGGGCGCTCAATAGATAATGTGGTGTTACTCTGTGTGAAGTTAGGGGTGGCGCACTCAGTCTATCTAAGTAAAACCTGTATGGTGGCGTTGTCGCATCTTATGAGCAGCATCTGATTAAGGTCGACCTATTTCAGCCTGCTGTGCTAGTCAGTATCCGCTACGCACTTATTCACGACTAGAACCATCTGCACTGCTGCACCGACTCACGTATCCCACAAGAACAAGCAGAGAATGGAACTGAAAACTCCTAACACATGAAGGGAAACTTCCGTCTATTTACGCTGTCTAACATAAGAAGCATTTATCTCATTACCAGCAATCTGGTACTAATGCCGCTCAAAATGGTGAGCTACACTAAAATTCTTGTGTGAAGGGGAAGGTGTAGCATCTAAGTAACGCTGCAAACAAATGTTTGTTTGTTACCAACTGTGTTGAGGATTGAACATATGCTATTTAGCAACAGCAGTGTAATGTCGAATGACAGTCATATTCGCCCTCAATGTTAAAGATTATTGATCCATTCCAATTTAATGATTACTTTGGTATTAGTAATGCAATGTGTGTATCATTTTAATGAGCAATTAAGTACTGGCTTCTGTCTAATATAGCAAAGATAAGCTTTGGCTGTAACACTAAGCTGTGTACTGCACAGGGAAAATTGACTTAACCTATTATCGTTATCGTCCGACTTTCTGGCAAGCATACATTTAATGACGTAAATTCTTGTGTGTTGTTTTTTGAGAAGTTGCAAATAAGATTTACATTACACCTTTATAATGGAATGCCAGTAGAGAATACAGTTACATTTCCCCTGTGTCGCTGCCACATATATTTATACCCTATTGTAATTAAACGCAAACGTACAGTTTATAAGACGCACTTTTTTCCTCGAAGAATTGCTTCCACAATTCAGGTGCGTCTTATAGTCGAAATTAATATAGAAATGTCCAGCGTTTGATTTGAAATGCCCACCAGTCTTGAAAAGGGACATATATTCGATGCCGCCAGAAACCTATCTCTGTCTGGCAACATTGGATTCACTTGGCAGCAGCATGACACCGGTATTACGCATAAGTTGCGAAGATTCACAATTTTGCTAACATTATCTTCGTCCCGTACCGTCGTCACAAACCCATAACACTGCCTAGCCTACGATGCGTCACTGTAGTCTACGGTGCCAGTGTACTTGTATTGAAAGTGACTTGTGTTATCGGTAATATTACAATATCTTTGTTAATAACTAGTTTCGTGATGGAAAAAAATTACAGGTGTTCATATGACACGGGCTTAAAATTTAAAGTAATAGCATACGCAGATGAACATGGACTCGAGCAGCTGAGCAGCATCCCAGCCCTCCAACCAAAGAAAAAAAAACCATCCGCGACCGAGGGCCACTAAAGAAGAACTGAAAAAATGAAGAAAATTAAATATGCAAATAGAGATCTGAATGCCAAATGGCCAAAGCTGGAAGATGACGATTCTAAGGGACTTTGAAAATCAGTTCGGTTTCATAAGGTAAGAAATTTTAGTTTAGCCTAGCTTTACAAATCTACTAATAATAATGGTAAAAACGTTATTTAAAAAAAGAAGAACTGTTAAAAATTAAGGTGCATCTTATAGTCCATAGCGTCTTATAGTCCGTAACATACGGTAACTGCAGTTTTTCGTTCAATAAGTAATTTCTGTAAATAATATTAGTGAACGCAGCTTGCTTCCCACTTTATCTTGCCTGTTTTAGTACCACATCTGTACTTGTATTGATTTGTTATGCACCTCGTTTGGCAAATAATGTCTCTATATATCATATGACATATTAAACATTTCTTACATTTTAGTTGAAGCATGCATCAGTGTTTGGCCACAGCATCTTGGTAGATGATTGTTGCAGTGTCTGTGTGTTTATGGGTTGCATTTTTTCATATGACTTGTCAAGCCAATGGCAGCACGGCATCTCTTGCCGCAATTGTCACAAGTGTATCTGGCTGCTGAGGCGGGAGCAGTGGTAGCATTGCGAAGCTTTTTCTGCCTTAATCTGACTGACATTTATTAGCGCCGTGACAAAAAATTGGCTGCGGAAAGGAAGGCATTACAGCTGTGTTAAATAGAAAGTAAGACAAATGTTCACAAATACTTGTATTGTCTCAAAAAATTGCCATCTGGAGTACATAGAGAAACCAAATCGTAGAACGTCGAACGTCAGTACTGGAGCTGAAATATCCTAATAAGTTCACTAGATATTTATGTGTAATTTGAATGAAATATTAGGAACAATTCTCGTGTAATAAATGACAGTGAGTTTGAAAAATAAATTTCTCGACTAGGAAAAAATTATTCTGCGAGTAAATGACAATTTCTTTCGTCTTTTACTCCGTGGGAAGTCTGTCTCTTCTTGTCTTAAACATTATTAGATTTATAATGAGACTGTTCACGTTATAGATGCATTTCTAGATGTTTATTACTGCAACAGGAAAAGTGTACTTAAAGTCACATATGTTTCCTCCTACTCTGCTATGATTGAAACCTCCAATGAAGCGAATTAATGGAACCGTAAGAAACATTTGATTTCGTACTGCAGTACTCTGTAGATAAACGCAGTAGCTTTTCATAATCATCGAATGAGTGATGGAGTTTGCGAGACTTCATTAATTACTATTATATTGTTATTTATTAGTTCGAAAGGGATTTTAGTTCGCTCATATTCACTATTTTTTGAATGGTGGAGCTGGCAGAATGGAAACAACTGGTCTTACACTCACGCAGTATTTGTTTCTGCCTTAAGTCCTCATTTTCAGAGCACCGGTAGAATACCCTTTTAGAAAACTGACGATAATAGACAAGTTATTGTTGCTATAAATGTTCGTCTTGTTTCATAATTTATGAGACATCAACAGTGGGTGTTAGTATGGGGAAAGGAAGTGAACGATGGTGTGATTACTGTAACACTTGTTTGTCTCCTCTTCATCAGGATGACAATCTGCTGGGAAGGAAATTAAGTCGTTGGCAAAAGGATGCATGCATAGGACATTTTGCTGCCATTAATTAGCGTAAAATGAGTCTGTATTGTACGTAGAGCGCAGGGGTGTCGATGCTATTCATCCAATGTTGAGCAACTCATTTACAGCAGAAATTAAGCCTGTGCTATGATCTATTAAAATATAGTGGTCGTAGTTTTGCGACATAAATAAACAATCTATGGGTAGTCTCTGCAGATTTTAGAAGTGTGTGCTAGTCTGTGCCGTTACATTGCCGCTCGTTAATTTTCATATGAAAATACTGTAGCCCAGACGCTTCGTTTATAAGGAAACATCAGAGGATAACATACTGCACCGACCGCGGGACCATGCATAGAAAATCAGCATCGCACTCATCTTAATGAACATATTGTTATTTCGGGATCTGTCTGTCTTTAGTGTGCTGCAAGTGGAAAAGCTCTTCAATATAGACACTTTTCGCTTTTCTCGACAACGCATCAGCAGCGGTTATATTGCATCATTACATGTGGACGAGATTTGTCGTTCTTACAGCATTTATAGACTGGATGACAGTTTTGCTTAAGGAAGATATACTATAGACCTTGCTGTCATCGTTTAGTGTTCCTTGTTCCGTGTTCTGATGACAGCTGCATCTCTTTTCATGTTAGCAAAAGCTGGAATGGAACTTTCAGTGCACACGTTTACTGGTTTCTTTTTCTCCATATCTTTCTGAGCCATCTTTTTGCGTCATTAAGTATGGTTGACTTACACTGAGAACTTTGTTCGTTTGACGCTTTGTGCTCTCTGTGAATAATGACGTTTCATAATCAGTGCTGCATTATTACCTTTTCGTTCGTATTCCGAAGTATTGGGAATAGTGCCATTGTCGGAATCCTTAAGAAAAACGTTTTCTTGTTTCCTACTCGCAATGATTACAGTGTGGCCACCGGTGGTGCTACGGAAATGTGAATCATGTTCGGAAAGTAAGATTTTCAGTTTTCAGTAGGCTTAAGATAGAAAAACAAAGCTAACAGGGACGGTTATTGATTTCTGATACTTAGTTTGCAGTTGTTGCATACGAATATAATTATTAATTACGCTCCAGTGCCGTATTACTTAGTTACAGAAACTTAAATACTTTTTATGTATGATTCTAGTATTCCAGCTGTCTGCAGCTATATCTCTGAGTCGGAAGCCATGCTCTCTTCAACACCCGCTCAAGTAACACAACGGCTTGCTTTCTTCCTGCTGGTAGTACAACTGAAGCTTGGCAACAATGCAGAATATCTTTGGCAACTCCGTGACCTTCGATTTACTTCTCTCTATGCAGTCCAGCTCTTTATTTTTACTGTGACAGAGCTACAAGCAGCCAGATCGAAAATCAGTAAGGATGTAAACATCGCCGTCATTAGTTTTGTCAGTACCTTCGGTACCATATGGTTCAAGGGCGAAAAAGCATCTGATATAGCGCACTTGACAATTCCTTTACCGGTTTGAGTCGAATTACTTTTTGGTTTTCGGGAATACTAAATTCTAAATTGTTATGTAATATGAAATCAACTCCAAAATCTACATTTTACATATGAAATTAATTATCCCAAAAGAAACAGTCGCATTACAAGCATTTACTAACCCTCTGTCAGATTAATGCTATAGTTATCAACATTTATTGATCCACTGGGCGTCGGGGACCAAAATTGGAGTTGGTTCCTCATTGCTTATCTTAAAATTAGCACTGGGAATTGGTTCTTGCGGTATATAGTTGGGAAGAAGGAAAATGAGGCAGCACTTACGTAACTGAAATAACTACATGTCATAATTTATGTTTGAACAATCTTTTATTCGCAACGTCGATGTAAGAGTAGGAAAATACAAAAATATTTGAAACATTATATCAAATTCACTGTTACTTTTTTGTCTTTTATACAGTTTTATGAAGGTACATACTTCAACACTTTATGCAACATTGTCGTTACTATTGTTAATTATGCAAATACATTACGCCCATATGATTGTTTTGCGCGCTGACAGGCTTGAAAACTACTCCAAAGTTAAACTAAGTGTTCCATCAATGCGATCAACATCATCCCCAATGTCAGGGTCTCAAATTAAGTTATCATAAGACTTTCAGACATCACCTGGATTGAGATGCATCATCGATGTATGTGCTGCAATTTTGGCAGTGATACTGGTTTATCAATTGAACATAAAGCTACCAGCCGGCCAGTGTGGCCGAACGGTTCTAGGCTTTTCAGTCTGGAACCGCGGGACCGCTACGGTCGCAGGTTCGAATCCTGCCTCGGGCATGGTTGTGTGTGATGTCCTTAGGTTAGTTAGGTTTAAGTAGTTCTAAGATCTACGGGACTGATGACCTCAGATGTTAAGTCCCATAGTGATCAGAGCCATTTGAACCATAAAGCTACCAAGAATGCTGTAAGGTATGACGAAGACTTTGGCCAGCCTGCAGTGCGCCTCTGAATATTTAATTCAACGATATCCTCATCGAAGTTTTGTTCACGAATATAGAATAAGTTTCCTCCTTGGCTGTTTTTATGTGACTATGTTCCAGCCGATTAACTTTGTTATTGTGTATGTCATGCATTCTGTTGACCACGCTTTTTTCGCCCGGTGGAGCAAACTAAAAGATTGCTTTTGCGATCCTATGGATTTGAGGAGGGTGTTTTTTTCTGGCTTGTTGCATGACACTAATGTGATCTTCTGGGGTATTAGACCTTTCCTGCACTTATACAGCACTTTCTGTATCACCAATGTCGCTCTCAATCAGTAAGTATGAATTAACGGAAGTGAGAAATTTCTGGGTAATTATTTTCGAGGTGGAATGTTCCTGTAGAGCAGTCTTCAATATACTTGAATGGCTTTAGTTCTGTATTTCAAATCACTGCTACATGGATACAGCAACTGATAGTTTACTCAGACTTCCCTAGGGATTAGCACGTTATGAAACGAAGCTGGTTCTATTTACATACTACACGTATTCCATCAAGGTCGGCAACAGAGAACTAGATTTCTGAAAACTGATTGTTGCTTAACTACCTGCACTTGTTTTTATGAAGTGTGGCAATAGATTATTTGATTCCGTTTCCTTATGTATCAATAATTTCGTCCTACTTGAGAATGATACAGGACAGCACGTGAGCACAGCCCATTTGAAAGTTCAAAATGTATATTACCTTATTATTTCGTGCCGAAGTAGGCACGCATATTTTACTGATACGAGGGTTGACAAATACATGGAAATACCAAAACGGAACCCGTTATCATGCCTAATACGGTGTATTAAACTGGGGTTCAAAACAGCCTCTAATCGTTTTAGAATGGAGACATAAGGGTCCTTTACTGTTTTCAGGGAAATCTTGTACCATTCTGCCTGTAAAATAGTGGCAGTTTCACGTAAGTGTGATGGAGGAGGTGGTTAGTGATCACGCTCCTTTCAGTCGAACGTAGGCCGCAGAGACTCAACAGTACACAGAACTGGTGACGGCGGGGGCCAGGGGAGATGCGACAAGTCTTTCTCATCCTCCCAAAACCAGTCATGGACGATGCGGGCTGTGTGAACAGGGGCCAGGTCGTCACCATTGGGGAACAATTATTGTTTCATAGGATGCACCTGCTTAAAGTATCCTTTCTGAGTAACCATGGATCCTACCCTATACCACGATGTGGCTGCACAAATCATCACCGAACGCCTACCATAATTCACTCTAGGAACGTAAACTGCGCCAGAAATTGGAAAAAGTGTGCAACAATGCTTATCCGACCAAATTACTTTCTCTTTCTTCCATTGCTCCACTGACCAGATTTAATCACTTAATCCCAAATCGCCCGGAATTCCTAGTTTATGCAGCTCCATTCGTGTTGGTTTGCTGCTGCCAGTGTTCACGACTGCTACATTTATTTCTACAGTAAATTTCGCAGCTGCTACCTTCTTATTTCGTCCGATTCTCTTCTACAAGCGCCTGTCCATGATTAGTCGACACACACTTCAGTCTGTATTGTGATTTCGCGGATGAATATTTTCTACTGAGTCTGTATGCGGCATAAATATTCGATATTCTGCCTCGTGAGACACCAAACAGTTTGTGGGGCGTCGGTAAAAAGTTATTCATTTGTTTGTTCGCCTTTTTTCTCACGCGAGCCTGGCAACTAATTTAGTGGTCAGCCAGAAAGCGAAGGGAAACATACTGACCTTAGTTTCCAGTCTGCATGGCCACATTCTGGTCCAACCCACTGTAAGAAAAGTCCCTATCCTCCTATCTCTTTGCTGGATCAGGACTTTGATTTCAAATAAAAGTATAGAGTCCCAATTATAATTATATTGCATAATGTTTTTCCCACACAACACTTGGAAATTCACTATTTTCAATTGAAAGCAAGTCTTTCTATTCGGACAGCACATATAGCAGTTCAGAGGCGACCTCTATGGTACGTTCCTACCAAATTGTCTTTCGCCCTGACTAAAATTACTGAATGAAAGTTTGCAATAAAGGTTCAAAATTAATGCTCGCCAAAAAAGTGGAAATAAAGTCACCACTTGCCACGCGGATTTGCAATTCACACGGACGGCACACTAACAGTTACTCTGGCGAATTCTAAGCGATGCAGAACGTTGTACAGTCCTCGCGAGTTCACTATCCGTTTTTACTAGAAAATACGCGCTTTCACACAGTTCGGCTCTGACGTCATCCATGGCAGAGAGCGATCCGCCGTTTAACACACGTGGATCATACAGTAGCTGAATGTAAGTGAACCTTACTACTGCCTCTCGGGCTGCATTTATATAGGTGCCGGAGCGGACGGCCAGGGGGAACATATGGTATCTACGGCTATCTGCTTACTACAGCAGCCTCCGAACGACTGCTTTCTCGGTCACATAAACTTTAACAATATAGTTACAAATTACATCAGAAACCTCTTAATTTTTATTTGTATTCAGTTAAGTTGTTTGAAATCACAGAAAAATATTCAGCTTGCTAGAATGAAAACTTTGTCTTCTAGAATTTTTATACTGTAACTAACGATAGATCGTTGCCTCTGAATCATAGCTTTACTAGAACTTATGTCAGCAGTTATTAATACTACAGCTCTCAAATTTAATATAGCTATATCACTTGGTATGTTTTATCATCCACTTTAACAAAAATTCTCTATCATTAAAATCACAGGTACTTAATCTACAACAGTTGGGTATATTTTAGTTAAAAATTTTATTCTTTACTTAATTACTCTAAACCTATAAGAGGTAGCTTAACGTGGTCTTTCAGTTATTATTTTTGGAGTGAACTAAAGCATAAAATAAATTTTCATGTTTCTAAGTCCATTATTTAGAGCCCCTTACTTTTCCTAAAAACTTTGATTCAGGCGTTCATTTTTGTTATACGGTTTTGGAAACCTACAATACTTATTTATAAGCTCTAACTACACATTCTGACCAAATTCTGACTTTCTATCTTCATTATTTAGCGCCACTTATTTTTTTTCTTAAAACGGCATTTTTACGTAATCTGTCAAGTCTAGAACATAAATACTTGGTATTGGGAACATTATAACGCTAAATTATATTTTTAAAGTTTTAAACACAAATTTTGATTTATAATTCCACACTTAATTGTGGTGCAATACTTGGGCGCTGCGGCAGACGTGTTAGGGTGAAGTGGTGCTACTAGCAGTGAGCTGGCGTAAGTCCCGGAACTCTCGCTCGCCTCTGTATCTCAGACACGATACAGCGCCTGCTTTGCTTCAACTTCTGCTACCTTGGCTGTGGAAGATTCCGCCGACGAGCACCACCAATTTTCCAACATTAGACTTAACTTACAGGGTGACGTTTATCGAACTATCTGAAATAAAATCGTCATAACGTCTGAACGGTTTACGCAAGGACGTGATAGGATTTAGTACGCGCATTCGCGATGAAGCCCAGTCTCATTTAGATGGGTTCGCCAGTAGGCTAATTTGGCGCATTTCGGGGCCAGAGAATCCGCATTTCGCGATGGAAATATCTCTTCACCCTCATTGGGTGACTGTGTGGTGTGCAGTGTCCAATCCCGTAATAATCTGTGGGATGTTCCTTGATGGCACGGTGACTACCGAAAATTGCGTGAAGTATCTGGAAGATGATTTCATCGCCAGTATCCAAATTGACCCTGATTTCGACAAGATATGGTTCATGCAGGACGGAACACGAACCTATCAAGGCAGGAGAGAGTTTAATGTCCTGGAGGAGCACTTTGGGGACCGCATTCTGCCTCTGAGGTACCCAGAGGCCACTTGCATCCGCCTCGGTTGGCCGCCATATTCTCTGGATCTGAACACATGCGACTCCTTTTTGTGAGGCTATGTTAAAGACAAGGTGTACAGCAATAACCCCCAAACCACTGTTGAGCTGAAAACAGCCATTCAGGAGGTTACTGAGAGCATCAATGTTCCGACATCTCAGGGGGTCATGCTTAATTTCGCTATTCGTCTGCTCCACATCATCGCCAAGGATGGCAAGCATATATCATAACCTTTATCCGAATATCCGTAGTGACGTTTACATGTTGAATAAAATGTGTGAACGTCTTAGTATGTTTTTTTCCACATAGTTCAATAGTTGTCACTCTGTATCTCCGACATATTGCACTCATGACTATTCAAAACACTGTTCTGAACAAGATTAGCGCTTGAAACGTACTGAGGGTACTGCAAAGGTGCCTTTCATGTTCACGTTCAGCCCCACAACCTGTAGGCATGGCTAGAATTAGCATTTTGGTTGAAGCATTCTTTCCTAGTGGTTGTAAACGAACCCCCCGATTCCACCTGGGACCTATTCCCCTTTGTATTTTAAATGTCCGAATCGTGTGTAATCGAACCGTTTTTGACGTTACGTAGCGGGGAAGGAAATGCTTTTGAACTACGAAAGTAACAATATTTAGTTGTATGACCCGCTAGTATTGCTTAGAATGGAAGTAGTAATGTGGAGAATAATATCTGTATTTTCCCTGAAGCGAAAATACGGTGTTGGCCGCTCTACGGACAATGAATCCGATTAGTGGCCGGACGTAAGACACCCTGCGCATGTACCGCTACTTGCAGGGACTGCCTTAGAAAAAATAAGAACTTTTGTCCCTCCCGTGCTGACTACATGTGGCTTCTCAGAAAAATACAGCTTTCAGCTCTCCCAGAAGAGCGTATTGATTAAAAGTGCACAACATTACACTGATTTTACTGACATTAACAACAATCTCCGACACAAATTTGGAGATGTGTTACCTAACAGAATACTGTTATTGGCATGGCATCTATTTATGCTTTAAACTTGTCTCCAGAGAGAGGTGTGTAGTATGCGTTTAGATTTTCAGGGGTGGTACACCACACAAGGCATTACAAATTCAACACTTTAAATGGTCTGCCTGGATTTGGTTTTATCCGCACCGCTGTAGTAAACAGTTTGCAGCTATGTATGTAGCCTTATCTTACGACAGATCCTCTGAAAGTAAGCTGTGGTTACCAAGACTATTTTGTCGCCAGCTCTGTTGGAGGAATTTCAGTAGATTATTTGAGTTTATGTTTATTTAAATGTGCCAGAAGTAAGTTTACGTTAATGACTTTTGTGGCAACAATTTTACTTGGAAACAAGATGGAGGCAGACTGAGATATTCTTACGTAGCTTAATGGCTGCCAATTTTATTTTAACTGATTACGTACAGTTAATATTGTGATGAAGGAAACTGAAAGGTAAGAAATGTTATAAAATGGAACTTTATAATGACATATCAAAGCAAGCACACTTTTTGTCTCTTCAGATTGAAAGTTAACAACTATTCTTTGAAGTTACTTTTATACGACGTTGCAAGAATGTCATAACACCGAAATTAATTATATACGATCTTTTGACCATACGGAATCACACAAAATTTACAGTTAACAAAATGGACAGGGAACTCAGGATCGGTATATGAGTTTGGGACAATGATTCTAACAGATGCTTTCAACAAAATTATATTAGAACGTTAACAAACTATGAGGTTCACTATAACGTTGTGATACACTGCCTCAGACTGTTATTACGAAAACGTCTTGCCTTGTTTGTTGCAATCGTATCCGTGTTGATGCTGTTGCGTGCTGAATGAAAATAATATGGATACGCTCTTCACGTCCCTGGTGATGGAATTAATTTATAAGGATGCCACCCTTTCGGTAGCCATGTTAACTTGCTGTATTATCGGCTCCATATTCCATCACATAAAACCTGTCGGACGTTCTTGCTTTCTGACAAAAGTTAAGTGGAGACGACTTCAGAAACTATAAGTCACTGTCAAGACAAACATTAAGAACTTTCACACAGAATTTTACTGTTTAATGCTCAAATCGCCAGACATGGCACACCATGATTTGTAGACTGCCGAGTTAAGACTGCTATTGCCTCTGCTTTTCCTTCCTTTTCCTCCCCTGCGTTGCTCGCGCTAGGGTCAGCCAAAAGAGTAGTGGCCATAGTGGATTCTCTACCTCATGATTTTACTTTGTTTCAGTGAATTACATGTTCTAATACCCTTAGAATGTTACAGTTAGTGCATTTATAGCTTACATTCGTTTCAATTATTTATTTTTCATAAAATTATTAATGTTTCACAAAATACTGTCTCCTTCCAACGAACGTTTATTATGGACATTACACTGGTGCTTATTGACATAGTTGTACAGGTTTCCTTAACACTACGCTTTATTATAAAACTGATCATTTTACTTGGTCGATTTTCACTTGATGCTGTTTAAACAAATGCAAAATTATTAGACATTGAAATGTGAATTCAACTGTATCATCACATAGTGATTCCACATTTTTAATCAACCACTGCATTTTATGCCTTTTTTAAAAACAGAATTTCATCGTAAGGATATCATGACAAGTTGAACTTCATTTATGTTATTCTGTGGATATTTTGATAGCATTTTTCCATTAATTTATTGAACACAAAATCAAACATGAGAGTGAAATTAATTAATGTTGGTCTCTCTCTCTCTATCTCTCTCTCTCTTACCTAAAACTAAACTGATAAGCCAAAACGTTATGATCATTAACCCCCGCGACCTTGGATGCCACCTGGTGACTTCGCGGTTACGTGACGCGATAACAAAAGTATGTAAGCAAAGCAGACACGGACTGGGGGGACTGGGGATCAACCTGGCGAAGATATGGGCTGCAGATGAGAAAAATCTATTGAGACAAGCGGCTATGATGCATGTAGACTATAATTATACCGAGTCTGTGAACGAGTATCTCGTAACTTGTAACGCCGGAAATGCATATCCACCTATTTCCATCTATTGCACTATAAATTTTTTCCTTATTTTGTTACCTGAAGATATGACATTTCTGTGTCTTTATATATTGTAATTGGTTTACTATTTGTATAGATATATATATATATTTATGCATTTATGACGATGTGTAATTGGTTTCTTTTGTAAATATTATTTGTGTTTGTACACAGGGTCTGGCCTAGGGAAAACTATGCTATCGAACGATTACATCGATAGGTCGTGTGGAGAACCATAGTGTTTAGGATCTTTGGTAGTGCGAACTCGGCCGCGTGGAGCGCGGGCAGAGCAGAGTCTGGCTGGGGTAGGGCGGTGGAGCAGGTGTGTTGTGTGACGCTTCCGCGAATTGCCGCTCTTTCGGGGTTTGGCAGCATGTAATTGCGTTCGACTTGCTATGATAGTTTCTGACACGGGATCGTGGACGGGAAGCATTAACTGGCGCACATCAAGAGCCCGTTTCGCCTGGTGACCGTGTCGAGAAGAAGGCGCGCCAACATCCAGCTTCTGCAACAGCGACGGCCGACAATGAGTGACTGTCGCCACCTCCTCGATCGACGGCTTCAAACCTTCAATCAACCAACAAAGAAGACTGGAAGCACGTAAAGTCTTACAATTGTATGGCAGACCACAGCTTTAAAACTGTTGCATCACAAAAATACAGCAACATAGCATGAACCTTTGTTGCTCATTGTCCCATTTGCATTACCAAGCAGAGTCCCTTCCTTTTCTGGAATGAAGCCGAGTGTCGTTGAAATCCAAACGCCAGCATTAATGTAATATCATTCCATTTCACTGCTTTAATTTCAAAGTTCAGTTAAGGTATTCATAGCTGGCTACAATATTTAGATTACACAAGCACACATTATGAGTGCGAGTTTTGTTACCGTATTTTAGCTTACCTGTGACTGCAGTTCAGCTTGGTACGTACTAAATTTTACTATTGTTAATTGTTCAGAATCATTTAATTCAAGTTCAAAGTTAAATCTCTTATTGCTAAATTGCGTGGATTCAAGTAGCTTTTGAAATGATTGTTGAGGTAGCCCAAGACTAACCGTATTTTACTTCAGAAACAAAGCCCACTATTAACTTCAGTCACTAAATTAACTTTCAATTTTCCGGTTTTATTAATTCTTTTGCTAAATAAAGTCAGAGTGTAGCGAAATTTATTACTTCTGACAAACTTTCAGTTTTCACACTACACGTGTCAACCTTCAGTTGCCACGCTTCTAGTGCTAATTATATGTGTAATAACCTTCCTTTTTCAGTTACTATAGTAATTGTCTATAGGACTGGCGACCGTAATTTCCCCCAAATCTCAAATATCTAATTACCGCTAGTTAATTGTTAACGTAACGGCCGCACATTTACTTTCTTTATTAACTTTACCCCTTTTCAAAATTAATTTCCACGAGTTTCATTTGCATTTTTCCTTTCATTTAGATGTAACCCTTTCCTCCCTCTTTACCGACAGATTGACTTCGGTGACGATTGCTTTTCCCAAATTCCCATTAGGTTCACGCGGTTTAATTTTTCACTGTCATTAAGGTCGATAAGAGAGGGGGACGTTACACGTGGCGACCTGGTGACAGGACAATCTTCGGATTGGAGGTTGTTCTGGACACCAATTTTGCATTGTGCAAATCTCTTAACAAAGTACTGATTACGAACAGGTAGTTACGTCAGCGAGAATAAGTAGTGGAAGGAATCCCAATTACCTTTGAGATTTGGCATTTATATTGAAAATTATTAAAATGAGTGATGGCAACAATTACCAAAATTTGGTTGACTTGAACACGGAACAATCGGTCGAACAGTGGGAAACGCGCACCGTGGAACCCATTGTTCAGTGGCAGGCGGCTAGCATGAAAGACGCGACCGCCGAAATGCAACAAAGAGCAGAAATGGAATTCAAAACTTTAGAAAATGTTTCGGAATCGGAAGTGATAATCACATCTGAACCCCTTGACGACGAATACGGAGGGACAATTAAAGAGGCACCCGCTACGGAAGTAAAACCGCTGGTGTCCGGGAATTTTGCTTATTTATTGAATGTTTTGATTAACGAAATCAAGGCTCAGTCTAGCAAGATAGAAATTCAATCGGCAGAAATTAAAGCTCAGGCTGCCAAGCAAGAAGCTCAGTCTGAAAAAATTGACAGGAAGCTAGACAATCAGAACAAAGCTATTAATGTTGCTAAAACAATGTTGGAATTGTTAACGCAAAAGTTGATAAAATCAAAGGAGATATTGTTGTAATTAATACCGAAATCGGTAATCTTAAACAGGAAATGATAGGCGTTCAGGCGGAAATTGCGAGCATAAATACTCGTTTTTATTCCGAAATCAGCAGAATAGAGAAAAGTGTAGGAGAAGCAGTTGCTCCGATCATCGAGAATAAGGTGACGGAACAAATTCAATTTAAAAAAAGAGGATCAACAGAAGGTGAAAACCTTAAAGGCTTTAGTATCCGAAGTAGATACTAAGTGAGGAAGCAGGCTAATACCTGCGAAGAGAAAAAGAGGGAAGTGGATACGCTTGCGGCAATCACTTGCCAAGTAATTACGAGTGTGTCGGAATTAGAAAAAAAACTTGACGAAAAACAGAGCTATGTGCCAATCTGTGCACTTAGTTTGGAATTGTTGACGAAAGAGGAGCGGTTTGACCCCTTGAAAAAAGGTGGTATACACGCGACGGATTTCATTAAAAATTGTGAAAGAGTTTTACCCAGATCATGGACTAATGAGAGAAAAATTAATGCGGTTATTGACGTGTTGGCTGGTGATGCCAAGCGTTGGGGCTTAAACCTCAAGAGCACGAACCTGACTTCTGACGAGTTTCAAAATTTGTTTCTGGCTGAATACTGGTCAGAGCAAAAATAACAAAGTGTCTGGCGCGAATTTGTCATATCGAAGCCTTTCGATTCGAATTCGCGTGGCTCGATGAAGGAGTTTTGTGAGGGCTGGATCCGCAAGTTGGAATATTTGCGTGATCGCCTCACAGAATCCGAAATAGTCTGGAAACTCTACAGGAAGCTTCCAGATGATACAAAACGCTACGTAGGAAGCAATAACAGGACAATCAATGATTTCCTGGAAAGAGTTGAGGACGAGGACAATTGGCGCAATAATCGCGATAGTGGTAGAGGCCGTGGTAACAACAACGGGTACCACAACAACCACAACAACGATAACCATGGGAATAATGCATACCGCTACCTTGGCAGCAGTAACAATAGTGGTTCGGACCGTAATAACAATCGGTACAAAGCAAATAATAACAGGAATGACGGAAACCAGTATCATGCTAACGTGATACGGGCTTCACAGAATAGTAATAACGCCAGAGGGTGTGATAAGCCGCCTCAGCAGCATCCGGGGAGTAGATCTGCTGGGACGAGACAGGGAAACCAATAGCCGCGCCGGTGAGGGGCCGACCGGGCGTGGAGAAATTTTGGCGACCCAATAACAGGAGAAAACTCAGGTGTCGTCGTTATGAAAATTCCGTATGGAATAATCAACGGCGGGAGAGTTTGTCAGTGTTAGGAGAAAGGAGTGCGCCCACAAGTAGTAGATCAGCTGTAGACACGGCAGTAGAAAATACATTCACTGTCAGTGAGAACAATTTAAGTAGTATTCCGGAAATCGATTATAAAGTGGCAGCTGTAACACCCGCAGCGGAAATGGAGATTGAGTTTAAGAATGATTCGCAATTGTTGAAAGAAGATCAGATGTCGGATAACACGTCCGTCATCCAGCGAGGGGATGCAGAAAGGCATGAGGTCTGGTTAAGGCAGTTCGGTCGCTTATACGACGAACTAAGAGATTATAGGGACCTGTACGGGAGAAGTGTTTATGGGGAGCGCGTGCAGGATTTTCCGGGTCTCGTCCCGCAGGAAGATAGTGTTCGTGAAGTGATAGAAAGTTCTGGCCCTAACCGGCAGACTTTACCAGAAATAGTTGATGTTAATGGGGAGCACGAGCAAGATTCGTCGTGTTTCGTCCCGCAGGAGTTAGATGGTGAAGTAGTAAAGTTCTCGCCCTGACCGACAGACTTTACCGAAAGTTATAGTGGTAGAAGTGGCCGACCCATCCGACGCAAAACCCCAGTTTCAACATTGTGAAAGTATTAAGGAGAAAGATTACGAGAATTTTAGTGATAGCCGGGCACGATTGGTAGAAAATCATGCAGATTACAGCGTGTATGAGGTTAGACCTGACGTTATACGATCGGACGATAGCAGTGTGGGTTCCGCAGATCCAGAGGAAGTAATTGCAGAGACTACTGGGCACATTCCTCTGGGTAGTTTGGCAATTGAGATCAATCTTACCAAAGAGGAATCAACGAAGGTGACAATTAGTGAATTGATAGCAAAGCAACACCCACTAGTTGACGAGTTACAGGAAAAGGTTTCGGTATTGGAGGCGAAGCTCAGGACAAACGTGTTGAAATTAACACTGTATGTGAACAGAGGCTGAAAAAGCCGCCAGATAAGCCGGATTTAGGATCAAAGCCGGATATTTTTTTCTGGAATGACCTGGATATAGACGAGGATTTATTGTGGGAAAATAAAGAAACAGTCGAGGACAAGTGTAGACAGATAGTAGTGTCTGTTAATATGCACGACCTACAACTAAACGTGTTGATTGACACCGGTGCAGAATTGAGTGCTGTATCTGGGAAAATGTTTGAGTTACTGAAAGACAGACCTGGCATCGTAGTTATGCCAGTAACAGGAGTGAAAATTATCGGTGCTACTGGGAACGCCAGTAAACCGGTCACAAAACAGATTTTTGTCAACTTCGAGATATGTGGAGCACGATTTGAACAAGAGTTTGTCGTCGTGCCAGACTTAACTACGGAAGTAATTATCGGGTTAGATTGGCTATTAAAGTACCGTGCAGTGATTAATTGCGAAAGCAAAACTTTGACATGTACGTCACAAGATAAAACAATAGTAGTTATTTTGACGAGGCAGGAGACGGTGTGCATAGGCAATACCAGCCTATACACATTGTTAACCAGCCAGATGCTATTGACGTAGGTATGAATTTGAACTACTGTAATGTGAGGAATCTCGGCATTGACAGTAGTGTAGAAAGTGAATTGGAAAGTATTGTAGACGGTGTGTCGAACTTAAAATACGAAAAAAGTAATGAGGAATAAGAGTGTGTTTTCAGACAAATCGGGACTTGTGGAAGAGATAATCAAATTCCCTCCATGGATTAACGTTAGTATTGGTGTGAAAAAAGATCGTTTGCGAGAAATAATGAAGCTAAGAGCCGATGCTCGCATACGTCGTCATGACGCTGAAGCGCGTTTTGCGACGTTTGCGATCGGTGACTTAGTACTTGTAAAAGCTCATGAGAAATCGAGCGAGATAGACAATGAAATCTCTAAATTTAAGTTTGTTTATAATGGACCATATAAAGTCAGTGGTATACCTCACACAAATGCTTATTGCTTAGAGTATCCAAGCTCTGGAAAACTATTAGGTATACGGAACATTGTAGACTTGAAATTGTACCAACCAAGGATGGATTAATATCACAGAATGGGTAATTTGTACAGTATGTAAATATAGAGTGTAAGATATAAGGATTTGACATGTTGCTATGCTTTTTACGGACCAAGTGGTTATTAAAGAAGTTGTAATTAATAAGTAATTAATTTTGATTAAATGATTTAAGAGTAACTGATTATTAATCAACTGAAAAATCCAAGCTGCTAGTTTAAGTTTTCAGCTGAGTCACAGCAGATTAAGGAATGTAAATATGATTTTGTAAGTAGCTGTAAGATTCCATGAATATGTGTTTAATAGTCATTGCCGATGTACTTAGACGCTGTTAAAGTTTCAGGCTAGTACATGCGTGTGATGATGGACAGTGTTGAGTTATCCACTGTGATAGTGTTAATGGACTCCTTGAGATTAGTCGGGAGTGAGTTTTTCCGGAAGAATTCAGTGAAACGGACGTTCTGGAAATGCCGTTACACAGGCGAGTGAGATCAAGCCTGCCGCACAGGCGGGCTCGACAGTACTGGAGAGGCGGAGCCGCTGTCGGCTCTTGTGCCAGTCGGCATTCTTTGTACTTGCGGGTACGGATGGCGGAGTTGTTTTTCTTCCGGGACAGCTGATGTGAAACAATTATGCTGTCATTATTTATGTTTTTGTCGATCTGCTCTATATTATTTTCTTGTTTAGCGTTAAGTGGACTCTCATGACGAGTATATTAATTATGAAAAGGTTATATAAAATGTGTATTCTTTGTAATTAATTATTAATTTGCGTATTTTGATATACCTGTTTTTTATGACCATGTACTCTGGTTAATTTTGTAAATAGAATTACATTTCTTGATACTGTTAGGAATTTTGACGATTTCAGAATAGCTAAACCATTATCTATGTATTCTGTGAATTTTAATATGTTGTCAAGCTGTTTTCTTTTGTGTAAGATGACAGAGTGTAATAAGATTAGGAGTGTCTCCACTCAATTATTATGGTCAAAAAATTGGTTTACGGTTAATCAGCCTAATGCTAAAATTTCTTGATGTTTTGAGCATATGCATTTCCACTGTTTTTTTTTTCCTTTTTGGGACATTTCTGAGTCTGTTTAGGTTACACGAACATCCTCAGATAATGTGGGCCACGTGTAACGCCAGAAATGCATATCCTCCTATTTCCATCTATTGTAATATAAATTTTTTTCCTTATTTTGTTACCTGAAGATATGACATTTCTGAGTCTTTATATATTGTAATTGGTTTACTATTTGTATAGATATATTTATTTATGCATTTATGTCGATGTATAATTGGTTTGTTTTGTAAATATTATTTGTATTTGTACACTGGGTTAGGCCTAGGGAAAACTATGCTATCGAAAGATTACGTCGATAGGTCGTGTGGAGAACCATAGTGTTTAGGATCTTTGGTAGTGTGAACCCGGCCGCGTGGAGCGCGGGCAGAGCAGAGTCTGGCTGGGGTAGGGCGGTGGAGCAGGTGTGTTGTGTGACGCTCCCGCGAGTTGCCGCGCTTTCGGGGTTTGGCAGCATGTAATTGCGCTCGACTTGCTATGATAGTTTCTCACACGGTGTCGCGGACGGGAAGCATTAGCTGACCCACACCAAGAGCCAGTTTCGCCTGGTGACCGTGTCGAGAAGAAGGCGCGCCAACATCCAGCTTCTGCAACAGCGACGGCCGACAATGAGTGACAGTCGCCACCTCCTCGATCGACGGCTTCAAACCTTCAATCAACCAACAAGGAAGACTGGAAGCACGTAAAGTCTTACAACTGTATGGCAGACCTCAGCTTTAAAACTGTTGCATCACAAAAATACAGCAACTTAGCATGAACCTTTGTTGCTCATTGTACCATTTGCATTACCAAGCAGAGTCCCTTCCTTTTCTGGAATGAAGCCGAGTGTCGTTGAAATTCAAACGCCAGCATTAATGTAATATCATTCCATTTCACTGCTTTAATTTCAAAGTTCAGTTAAGGTATTCATAGCTGGCTACAATATTTAGATTACACAAGCACAAATAAAGAGTGCGAGTTTTGTTACCGTATTTTAGCTTACCTGTGACTGCAGCTCAGCTTGGTACGTACTAAATTTTACTATTGTTAATTGTTCAGAATCATTTAATTCAAGTTCAAAGTTAAATCTCTTATTTCTAAATTGCGTAGATTCAAGTAGCTTTTGAAATGATTGTTGAGGTAGCCCAATACTAACCGTATTTTACTGAATTTCGATGTGCTTCAGAAACAAAGCTCACTATTAATGTCAGTCACTAAACTAACTTTCAAGTTTCCGGTTTTATTAATTCTTTTGCTAAATAAAGTCAGAGTGATTTATTACTTCTGACAAACTTTCGGTTTTCACACTACACGTGTCAACCTTCAGTTGCCACGCTTCTAGTGCTAATTATATGTGTAATAACATTTCTTTTTCGGTTGCTGTAGTAATTGTCTATAGGACTGGCGACCGTAATTTCCCCCAAATCTCAAATATCTAATTACCGCTAGTTAATTGTTAACGTAACGGCCGCACATTTACTTTCTTTATTAACTTTACCCCTTTTGAAAATTAATTTCCACGAGTTTCATTTGCATTTTTCCTTTCATTTAGATGTAACCCTTTCCTCCCTCTTTACCGACAGATTGACTTCGGTGACGATTGCTTTTCCCAAATTCCCATTAGGTTCACGCGGTTTAATTTTTCACTGCCATTAAGGTCGATAAGAGAGGGGGAGGTTACAAACTGACGTGAGCATCTACGGGAAGAGGTGGAAGGACAGTGAAACTAAGTGCTAAATGGTTGGACGCTCACAACTCTTCAGGGACCATGGGATTCGGAGGCATGTCTACTCTGTAAAGGAGGTTAGATGGTTGTGGAATCTCTGCTGAAAGTGCACAATGATGGTGCATTCACAAGAGTTTCAGAGCACACCGCTCATCGTACACTGTTGAACATGCTGCACAGCAGGCCACCCCTGCATGTTCACATGTTGACCCAATGACATCGACATTTACAACTGCAGTGTGCCCGAAACCACTGGGATTTGACCGTCGAACAATGGAAACGCGTTGGTTCTTCGGGTAAATCACATTTTTGTCACACTTGATCGCTGGTCGTCGCCACAAACGCCGCCATCGAGGGGAACGGCGGCAAGAAACGTGCGGCGCGTCACGGAAGCTGGCTCGTGGGAGTAGTGCTATACTAGGGACATTCTCCTGCGCTTGCATGGGATCTGTGGTAGTAATCGAGGCCACGCCGACTGCTGCGAACTACGTGCATCCCTTCATGCTTGATGTCGTCCCAAACGGTAATATCTTTCAGCAGCGTAACTGTCCATGTCTCGGAACCAGAACCGTTCTGCATTGGTTTGAGGAGCGTAATAATGAACTCACGTTGATGTCTTTGCTACCAAATCTGCCTGATCCTATGGAACCCATCTGGGTTGCTTTCGGGGGCCATCACTGCGTACGCAAATCTGGGGGTACTTATTTACCCGAATTACACGGTCTTTGCGTAGACATCTAATGACCGACACCTCCACAAACCTACCAACTAGCTGTCGGATCCCTGATGCGCAGAATCAGTTTGCATTTCGTTCCAGAGAGGGATAAATAATTTGTTAAGCAGGTGGTCATAATGTTTTGGCTGATCAGTGTATCTGACAATGCTATGATACTTCACCAATTGCACGCATGTAGAAACTTATTCGTTTGGAGTTGCATTTGTCGACCAGCCCAGTTTGAATGGCATTTTAGTCCACAAAGGAATTTTATTGGCAGTTTTTCTGTAAATTACAGAAAGGGTAAACATTTGAGGGCAATTACCATGACCCATTGATCACCTTTTCTGTGAACTTTCGTTACATAACTACTACAGTCGTCACTGGAAATTTGGCATCAGAATGTACTGTCAGCTGTTACAATGCAGCCAGCTTAGAAAACTCTTTATCAGATTTATCAGGTTTCGCTGTTGGCTAGAGCCTCCAATTGCTACAGGAACAGTAGCTACAAAAACAATAGGAACAGCAACTTCTGCACTTCTGCACCGAAATAAGCATCAAATACAATTTCAGCATTACAGTTAAAGCAAATGCTGCTAGTACAACAACAACATGTCAGTCTGAAAGCAAGCAAACAGCATGACGCTTATAGCATTACACTTAAAAGACTGTTTAACAGATATTATCCATCAGGAACGCGGTCCCCTCAGGAAACAGGTGTGCATAGATTGTAATACTGTCCTGACGTTGTTGCTAATTGCAGCGTAGTGTTGAAAACAGAAACAATTCTCGAGGGCAGCAATCATTCCAGTCAAACAAATTGCTTGTGTGACCATCTGCCAATAATAGATTCATTTGGCCTGATGCATGCAAAATCCACTGTGTCCGTGGACAACCTGGTTAAGGACAACGTTTAACTACATCCAGTGTCAGTAGGCAGGTTATTGTACGCTTACAGTTCTCATCTCAAGAATGACATTGTAGACATTACCCCATACGATGCTGACCGGCTACTTTCGAAAAGCAGAGGGGTTCGACTACTTAATGCTTCCTTTCTCCTGGTCAGCTTCTTTCCTTATCTACAACCAGGCCATAACCATGAACCAAATAATTTGGTTTCGGCCTACGGAATTTTGGTAGGTCTTGGATTGTGATGATGAATGAGATGACTTCAAAGTTAAGATTCCCACCAACGTTAGACTTCTTGTATGAATCCATAAAATGTGCGTCTTCTGGAAATTTCTATCAGAAGCCAGAAGTGACCTTGCAAACCAGTATTGAACCTTTTCATCTGGATTCCGGACATTAATACATGCCTTTATAGTTGCAGTGTCTTGGGGTACGAAACTGGAAACCCCATTAACTGGATTAATAACATGCAAGTATAAAGAAAGGTGGAGCTCAAGCCTGAAGAATTTACCACACCCCCTTTCTTGCATACCGGACAATCGTCTCAGTATGACGTTATCGATAAAAGTTCCGTACTACTGTGCAACTGATGCACCTGCAATATCACACCATTAACCCCCCAAATTTTTATGATGCTTGTCTCTCTCTTCGTTGCGGAGATACGACAGCTCACCTGATTGTGGGATATTGCTGGGTGTTAACGATATCAGCTATCGTGCCGACACCGCTTGACAAGAACAAAGGAAGATAGTCAGACCTCGATGTCTTGCGCTGACATTGTCATTGGGTGATCGCAAGGTCCTATCCCCAAAAGCATCAGCAACCAAACAGTACTCTAATTCAGCTGCGTGATTTGCATCGTTTTCGTTAACAAGGCAAGCTCGAAGACTCCTATTGCTGCTTGGCCCAGGACATGGTAGTGGTGAATGACTGCAAAGAAAACATGGTAAACGTGATCAAGGTAGATGTGCGGGAGTCATTGTCCCAGGCATCGATAATTACAGCCGCCAATTCTAGGGTACAGGCTGTCGTGATGTTGATGTGATGATACGCATATCATCAGCTTGGACTGTGAAGCGATGAGCACAGTGAGCGCGATGACCCGGGTTGTGGTGCTTGCAAATACCAATTCGAGGGTCCAGGATGGGACGATGAGTACATCGACATCGTTGGCGTGGTTAGTCTGCCTCCAGATGGCTCTAATACTTTTCCAAAGGAAGAAGTTCGATTGACAAGAGTCCCACAGACACACACTTGCAATGGGGTGTAAAAGTAGACTGCCTCCAAGTGGTACACCCCGGGCAATGCCAAAAGGCAGCTAAAAGTCTACTACTATCGTGGCGCTGCACTAAGAGTGTGAACTCATCTCGCGGCATAAAAGTGCAAATGGAAGCAAACAATAAAATGAATGGGTCATCTCAAAACCCAATGACAAGAGACCTCGGCCAATCAGTTTGAGTACTGCAAACTAACACAGAAGGTATAAGTAAGACTAAATGTGATATCGTCTCAAGACTAGCACGGGATAACAATATACATGTCATACTGGTTCAAGAAACACACGTAAACCACGAGGCAGATCTCATGAAAAGAGGTTTCATAAGTGGATACTCCGTTGCTGGAGCTGTTCACCATGAAAACTATGGATCTGCTACATACATGCGTAGTGACATTGGTAACTGAGCTCCAATAA
Source organism: Schistocerca americana (assembly GCF_021461395.2). Lineage (NCBI taxonomy): Eukaryota > Metazoa > Arthropoda > Insecta > Orthoptera > Acrididae > Schistocerca > Schistocerca americana. Next base: position 974,518,149 of record NC_060130.1, on the reverse strand, counting down.
AAATAAGTTCTTCGGATAACATATTTTTAATAGAAACACTAGTAAGTAACCTCACAATAGTGAATGTATATAAGCCTCCTAACATAAAATGGCCAAAAGAAGCACTGCCTGAAACAATATACCCTACCCTCTTAATGGGCGATTTCAATAGCCACCACAGTTTATGGGGCTATAGTGGAAGCGATGATAATGGTCAAGCCCTACTTGAGTGGGCAGATATTGAAGACCTGTAACTAATATATGATGCTAAAGAGAGACACGCCTTCTGGTCAGCTAGATGGCGACGCGGTTTCAACCCAGATCTGTGCTTTGTTAGTAGAGACCACAGGGGTAAAGGTCACCCATCAAGCTGGAAAGTATTAACTAACTTCCCACACAGCCAGCATAGACCTGTCATTGTCCACATTGGAATACAAGTCCCTCTTATAACATCAGCTCCAAAATCAAGATGGAATTTTGAAAAGGCTGGTTGGGAGTCATACGCAAAACGTGCCGATGTCACTGTACGGTGGATAAAGCCAATCATTAACAACTATGAACGATTTAGTAAAGCTCTTATTGCATCAGCTAAGAAAACTGTACCACGCGGTTTCAAGAAAGAATATACACCTGCCTGGAATGAAACAACTGGACGCCTCTATAACGTGTTCAAAGAATCGGGAGATAGGGAAGTGGCAGATTAACGTATCACTTGACAGCCACCGAAGAGAAAAGTGGAAAAAATCCATGGAAGGTATAGACTTTACAAAGTCCAGTCGAAAAGCGTGGGCCCTACTCAGGAAACTAGGATCTGATGCATGTAATCCCTGTGAAAGAGCAAAAACCACTCCCAATGCAATTGCAGGCCATATAGCCAATGTGTCCAGGGCACCTCTTGTCAAAGAAACCGCCAGAAACATTAAGAAACTAATTAAAACACGGTGGAGACCAGCTACTGAAAGATCACATCCTGCAGCATCTTTCACAGTGGAAGAACTGAAAACTGCTATGTCGAACATCAAAACTACGACGCCAGCTGGGCCAGATGAGTTATACCCAGAATTTATTAAGTATAGGGGCAAAAATGTTATCAACTGGCTCGTGAACTTCTGCAATAACATCCTTGAAGAAGGCCGAGTGCCTAAGATATTCAAAAGATCTAAAGTATTGCCAATATTAAAACCTGGGAAAACACCTGACAAGCCTCAACATTTTAGACCAATATCTCTCCTGAGCACCTGCTTCAAACTCTTGGACAGACTCTTGTATAATCGTATTGGGACGACTTTGAACGAAAGAATCCCCATAGAGCAGGCTGGTTTTCGACCACACAAGCAGTTGCGACCAAATACTGGCTTTAACAACACATACCGAGAACGGTTATGAACGGAAACTTAAAACAGCTGTTGCATTTGTAGATTTAACCGCTGCATACGATACTGTGTGGAGGCATGGTCTTCTTAGCAAGATATTTGAGATTATCCCTTGCCAGACCTTGTAAAAATTACTGAGTGATATGCTTAACAATAGAACCCTTGAAGTTCATCTAGAAGGAAAGAAGAGTCGAACCATTGTTTCAAACAACGGCTTACCACAAGGTTCTGTATTGGCACCATTACTTTTCAATGTGTACATAAGCGACATACCAACAACAAATGCGCGGAAGTTCTGTTACGCAGATGACATGGCCCTGGCTGTGCAACATGGAAGTTTTGAAGAGTGTGAAAACTCCCTTAACCAAGACCTCGGAGTAATGGGTAAATATTTCAGATCTTGGAGATTAATTCCTAACCCAATAAAGTGAGAAGTTACAATGTTTCATTTAAACAACCTACAGGCAACCCGATCCCTGGACTTTACCTTTGCTGGTAGAAAGTTAAAGCATAACCCAAACCCAAAATATCTTGGTATTAAATTGGATAGATCGCTTACATTCGAACCACACGTAATAGATACTGCTGCTAAGATACGTACAAGAAATAATATTATCCAAAAGTTCGCCAATACTAGCTGGGGAGCTGATGTACATACTCTGAAGATTTCTTCTGTAGCGCTGGTATACTCTGTTGCGGAATATTGCAGCCCTGTTTGGCTTAACAGCAGTCTCACGTCTAAAGCGGATACTGAACTAAACAATACCATGAGAACCATAACTGAGACAATTAAATCCATCCCACTACCTTGGGTTCCTGTTCTCTGTGGTATAGCTCCACCACATCTTAGGCGGCAAACCGCCTTAGTTAATGAACGGCGTAAAATCTCCTCCAATACCAACCTTCCAGTCCATCAGGACATTGCCCCAAATCTTTCCCGACTAAGATCTAGAAGACCACCATGGAGAACAGCTCAAAACCTAATAGCTACGTCTTACGATTCTATGGATTCATGGAAAACTGAATGGTCTCAGACTGGACTATCCAAGAACTGCAATGAAATATCACCTGGCGGAATCCTACCTGGTACAGACCTGCCAAGAAGAACTTGGCTTATACTTAATAGACTCAGAACTGGTCATGGCAGAAGTGGCGAGATGCTCCGTAGATGGGGCATACGAGATTCACCACAGTGAGATTGTGGATATCCAGCGCAAACGATCCAGCACATCATCCAGGAATGCCCTAAACGTGAGAACTTTATGCAGCCTCCCCTGCAGCCGTCGAGTGTATGGAAAACCTAGACATAGAACTTTAAAGAGACAATATAGATTCCATATATGTGATTGCCGAATGACCTTATAGCAACAATTTCTATATGACAATTTTATCTTATCTATGACAAGATACCTTATTGTAACAACCTGTGTATGCCTACTTTATCATTAATAGAATGACCATAAGACGAGACATTATTTATGTGTTATAATGTATGTTGATTTTATCTTTATCTGTCTGTATGTATTTAAACATGAAACCATTTGTACTTGAAAACCACATACGCTAAATAAATAAATAACACCTGCAATAGGTATACACATCCACCAATAACAATAATTTGTGATACTTAGGCCGTGGTTCACAAAATGATTCTAACCACGGCTCATTTTCGTCATTCGGGGTATTATTACACATACATTTAGCTAATTTCTCATACTATAAAACACCCAAATCACTAGCTATGTTGACCTCAACAGTCCCTGAAGGAAAATAAAAAAACATCATAACACATCTCAAGCATTCTAATTATTATTGGTAGAATAAGTAGTAATACTCATGCAACCGCTCCTTAACGATCGGTGACATCTCCCGTGACCTCTAGCTAGGAAATGGCATCATGGCAAGCGGTAGCTTGATATCAGTAGCAGCTGTACATAAAAAAAGATAGGTGCACGTAAGCACTTCGTGCGAGCGTGAGAGATAAAAAATTACGAGACAGACATTTGAAATAAGTACACATACATTCACTCACCTGCAAATCACGCAGCAGGAAAACATACGTATGAGAGAATCTAGATCGCCGAGCAAGAAGAGTGTTTTATGATTACCCTCCAAAATATTAAAAAAGAACACATAAAATTTGTATTCTTACATCTTGGAGAAAACCATATTTTGTTCATCTAGGAGTGGTGATGGTATATCGCCGACTCTCGATAAACGAGTACCACTGCCATTAGCACTGCCAAACCTACGGTTCAAGTTCAAATAATTGTCTACAATGAAAATCGGGGTGATGACGACCTGGTCATGCTGTCTGACTTACGCACATCAAAAAAAGTTTTGCATCACCCCGGTTCCCGGAACTAGTGAAGATAGACGTCGACTATAGATATCGTATCACAGACACAGCCCCTTTGACTATTCAGAGATACCATTAAACCCGCAGAAAGGTGTAAACAACCATGCATCAGCAGCTCCTATTAGACGGAGGGGGTCTGACAGCCTATCAGTTTCAGTCATTCCACCAGGAAGGAAGAACACGGCTCGTGTTGTTCGTATCTCAACCATGTCTAGACCGTCAGTACCGCTGTTCGATCACGTCCGCATCGTTACTTTGTACCAGGAAGGGCTCTCAACAAGGGAAGTGTCCAGGCGTCTCGGAGTGAAACAAAGTGATGTTGTTCGGACATGAAGAAGATACAGGGAGACAAGAACTGTCGATGACATGGCTCGCTCAGGCCGCCCAAGGATTACTACTTCAGTGGGTGACCGGCTCGGAGGAACCCTGATAGCAACGCCACCATGTTCAATAATGCTTTTAGTGCAGCCAAAGGACGACTCTAACTGTGCGCAATAGGCTGCATGATGAGTAATGGTTCAAATGGCTCTGAGCACTATGGGACTTAACTTCTGAGGTCATCAGTCCCCTAGAACTTAGAACTACTTAAACCTAACTAACCTAATAACATCACACACATTCATGCCCGAGGCAGGATTCGAACCTGCGACCGTAGCGGTCGTGCGGGTCCAGACTGCAGCGTCTAGAACGTGAAGAGATTGTGAATGATCGAATTGTGTCAAATGGATATGCACTCGTGTGTAATAGTAATTCTAAATACGACCACCTTCGCTATTAGTTTTCAATGTGAATAAACATTATTCTAACCAATTCGCAACTGTGTGGCCTACATCATTTATGGGTTGTTAATTGAGGTCCCGATATTACTATTACTGTTATTATATATTATAATAACTTTGTATTTGACCAACTTGCCATCAGCCAGACAATTTAACCAAAGGAACACAATTGTACAATTTAGGGCGTGTAATGCGACACCTGCGGTTCAACCGCTAGACGAGTTTGAGCCAAGAAATTTTGACGAAGAGGAACCGCATGTGAGCCCGAACATCTTAGGGATGTTAGCTCCCAGCTGGAATACTAGGTTTGATTAAAACGTGATGGAGACTTCATCTCCGTTACCAGTAGTACCACCACAATCATTGGTGTTCTCTACAACGCTAGTGGTGTTTGAAAAACTTCCCATGTGATAGCAAGGTCCCATGAAGTGACGATTCCGAGATCGATATAAACTCTTTTAGTTAAGGATTATTTTATCGGAGGGCTCTCCTCTTTCGCTTCATCTCCTGACTCATACATAAAGTTCGGTAATTCAGATTCTATGTCACTGATAATCTGCATCTGCAGCGCCATTTTAAAAAACTTTACGGGGTGGTAGATATGTGCTGATATTTATCACGTACGGTTAGTGGTTCAAATCGTTCAAATGGCTCTGAGCGCTATGGGACTTAACATCTGGGGTCGTCAGTCTCCTAGAACGTAGAGATACTTAAACCTAACTAACCTAAGGACATGACACACATCCATGCCCGAGGCAGGATTCGAACCAGCGACCGTAGCAGTCCCGCGGTTCCGGACTGAACCGCCTAGAACCGCTCGCCCACTGCGGCCGGCCGTACGGTTAGTCTAATCTGCTTTTTTGCTGCTGTATCTGACCAGTTCGGTCAAGCTAATTTCCTTACGGCAAAATGTGGATTCAAAATATCACTCTGGTTGTATTTGCTATGAGTACTGAAAAACTCTCCAGTCCTTAGGTACTGATATTCCACTGAGTAAGTGGCTGTATATGATTATTAAATGTGAATGTATTTATTCAGTGACCTTTAAAGAAACCTGAGTGGGATGCGACCTGGTCCGGAAGCCTTGCCGAAACAACTGTGTTTGATGTTTACATAAACATACAGTTAAAAGAGTGGCTACTAATTATGTGTAGGACATTGCGGGAAATTTGTGCTAGCCATGACTCCGGGTTGTACTGTTGCGAATAGCTGATGCTTAATCCGTTGGAAGTGTAGGTGTGTTTCAAGACGCTTTCCCGTTGGTTTACGTACCTGCAGGTACGTGTGGAGGTACTTTATGCGCTCTTCGGTCTTGATATCTACGATGTCCTTAGAAAAAAATACCAAGTACTTACGTGCTAGATAGGAAATCCATGAATAATACAAATATTGCCGACCATTTTTAAGCTGTCACACACAGTTCATGCAGAGGCGTGGGCTGCTTGTCATTTAAATTAACGTGCAGGAGGTCTCGAATCACTTAACTGGGGCTAGAAAAGCAATGGCGCTGGTTGACACACGACAGTCGGCGGAATGTGTATCCTGAGCCATGTAAAAAGATGTAGCTAGCCAATACTTTTAACATTTTTCCATATGCTTAACACATTAAACGTGCTTAAGGGCTTGCGCTATAATTTAGGACCATTTGGCGGAATATTCTATGACGTCATACAAGCTGCACCGTCGAAGTATCTTAGCCGCGCGGGATTAGCCGAGCGGTCTTGGCGCTGCGGTCGTGGACTGTGCGGCTCCCTTGGGCATGGGTGTGTGTGTTTGTCTTTAGGATGATTTCGGTTAAGTAGTGTGTAAGCTTAAGGACTGATGACCTTAGCAGTTAAGTCCCATAATATTTCGCACACATTTGAATATTTGATTTGAAGTATCTCACCCAGACACTCTACGTGCTTGAGCATTGTAATGCAAAATGATCGTCAGGTTCCGCAGTAAGTTTCATCACTTCTGTCTCTATGCTGTTCATTTCTGCAACACAGCCTACTAACAGCTTACAGACAGAAGTGACGACATTTCTGCAGAACCTGATCATCATTTGGCTGGACAATGCTCAAGCACGTACGGTGTAAGCTGTTTTGTTTAGACTGATGGGGCTGCTAAGTGCTATACCACCTACTGCACTCCCCTGACTTAAGCCCGTGTGAGTTCAACTCGATTCCTAAAGTGCAGGAAACACTTCACGGCATTCGCTTCAGAACTGCTACAAATTCGTCGGGCAATAGACCGCGCCGCTCGAACTGTCAACACAACTGTGGCTTCTATGAGTATCCTACGACTTACACATCGCTGGCAACGGGTTATACACAATGCTGGTGACTACTTTGAAGGTCAGTAAAACTTTGAAACACGCATCTATTTTCGACGAGCTTTAAATAAATAGTTGCCACTAATAAAGTTCCAAACCTCGTATCTACATTTACACAGTAGGGACATATACACACACACATCCCCATAAAAGTGCTCAGTTCCTTTTGTCTGAAAGTGTCGCATCACGGACACTATGTCAAACGTCGGGGCGACAATAGGGTAACGCCAGCACAGTGCCAGCATGAATCCATCACATTTCCAACGTGAGGCCTTTGCAACGCCAGACACTGATGCGACGCCAGTGCCGTAAGCACACTTGAAAACTTTGAGGAAAAAAGTAATTTGTTATAACAAATATCTGAGCAGTGAGCTAGACTTTACAACATTTTACTGAAAGCAATGGTATCCCCTTCATCTTCGTTATTCATAAAAGACGTTAATATCGCAGGCCATGGTATGACGTCATTCTTTTGTTTGTGCTTTCGAAGATTTTTACAGTGGTAATTTATTTAATTTAATCGTATGGCTATGGCTCCCCGCCGGGCAGGCCGTTCACCGGGTGCCGGTCGTTCAATGTGACGCCACTTTGGCGACCTGCAGTCGATGAGGATGATAGGATGACGATGAAGACAGCACAACATCCAGTCCCTGGGCGGAGAAAATTCCCCGACCCAGCTGGGAATTGAATCCGGGCCCAGACGATTGACAATCCGTCACGCTGACCATTCAGCTACCGGGGGCGGACACAGTGGTAATGAATTCTGACTATGCGTGACTAAATGTCAACAAAAAACAGTATTTACAGTGTACTGTACTGTGTGCAATCGTCTCCACGTTGTGATGTAAATATTAATGCACTGCCCAACAAAGACGAAGAGGATTAGAAGTAGCGATTTTGTCAACACCTCAGTAGTAGCAGTGTTGAAACTACACATTACGTGTGCTTGAAGAAAGTGCGTTTTTAAACTGCAGCTTTGTATATTGCTACTAATAACTCAACATAGTTGAATAGGACATGAGGGAAATACAAAAATTTTTTATTTACATGTATACATTTACTTACAATCATTGCATTATAGCACAAAATATCACCAAAAGTTGTCTTGAAGAAGCCTTCAATTCGGTCTTACAGCACTTAGGTAAAGAGGGATACAGGCATTGATGAATTGCCCCTTCTTATCCATATTTATGTGCTCGTTGACCAAATACTCAACAAAATAATAATGCCTCACTTATATACTGACTCCAATGACACAACCTATCTGTTACAGTTGATAATGCACAATACAAATTTTAAAGCTTAATAAAACCTAATACCTTATTTACATGTTCGTGTCCCATGAGGTTAATTTTAGCATTAACTCATTATATGCTTCTATTTTAGGCACCTTAAGATCAAGTTTGTGAATGTCAATCATAGTATAAGGTGCGTCTTACTCGTCTGTCATCTTCCTCGCTATACATTCCATCAATCCATAAACATAGTCCTATGCAGACCACGAATATTGAACTGTAGCGTCAACATATTATCCACCTCTGTTACCATGTCAAAGTCACAATCCAGTTGTAGACCCGTAATCATACGCTTAGATTCACTTGCTGTCACGTTATATGTTTTGGCATAACGCGTTAGTCTTTTAGGGCCTCCCTGAGGCTCTGGTTACAGCTGTGGCCGTGACACTAACTAGTGGAACAACATCATGTTGCGAAGACATCCTTGCGGTTGCTGTTATTCAGGCAGTAACTTCTGCATGTCCTCATCTATAACAGTAAAAACAAAGAAGTTTAAACGTTATTAATGTATCACAGAGATTCTGTAATCTTCACATTCATGGAAACAGTATAACACTGGAGCGCTTTGATGTGCGCACGTAAAATAATCATACGGCTGTAGCAAAAAGAACGGAACAATGCTTGCTGGTAGACATCTTCTTCCCTACTGATCCCTGCTGCTGCCGCTGCTGCTGGCGGCACTTCGTACTGGATGGACGTACAGATGGTAAATTCCTGCGCTCGCGCAGTTTAACCGAAAAAATTAAAATTCTACATCTACATCTATATGGATATTCTGCAAATCACATTTAAGTACCTGGCAGAGGGTTAATCGAACCACCTTCACAATAATCTATATACAACCTCGTATAGCGTGTGGAAAGAACGAACAACTATATCTTTCCGTACGAGCTCTGATTTATCTTTTTTTATCATGGTGATCGTTTCTCCTCATGAAAGTCGGTGTCTGCAAACGTTTTTCGCATTCGGAAAACACCCTTGTTTTAATGATGTCCATCCCAGATCCTCTATCATTTCACTGACAGTCTCTCCTCAATTTCTCGATAATACAAAACGTGCTACCCTTCTTTGAACACCTTTGATGTACTCCGTCAATCCTATCTGGTAAGGATCCCACACCACGTAGCAGTATTATAAAACAGGACGGACAAGCGTAGTGTAGGCGGTCTCCTTAATAAATCTGTTACATTTCCTAAGTGTCCTGCTAATAAAACGTAGTCTTTGGTTAGTCATCCACACAACATTTTCTATGAGTTCCTTCTAACTTAAGTTGTTCGTAACTGTAATTCCTAAGTATTTAGTTGAATTTCCGGCCCTTACGTTTGACTGATATATCGCGTAACCGAAGTTTAACGGATTAATTTTAGCGCTCATGTGGATGACCTCACACTTTTCGTTATTTAGGGTCAACTACCAATTTTCGCACCATACATATATCTTTTCTAAATCGATATGCAATTTGTTTTGATCTTCTGATGATTTTACTATTCGATAAACGACGGCATCATCTGCAAGGAACCGAAAACGGTTGCTCAGATTATCTCTCAGATCGTTTATATAGAAAAGGTACAGCAAAGGGCTTATAACACTACCTTGGTGAACGCCAGAAATCACTTCTGTTTTACTCGATGACTTTCCGTTATTTGCTACGAACTGTGATCTCTCTGAAGGATATCACGAATCCAGTCACATAACTGAGACGATATTCTATAGGAACCCAATTTCACTACAAGCTGCTTGTGTTGCACAGTGTTAAAAGCCTTCCGCAAATCTAGAAATACGGAATCAATTTGAAATCCCTTGTCGATAGCAGTTAACACTTCGAACGAGTAAAGAGGTAGTTGTGTTTGACAAGAACAATGTTTTCTAAATCCGTGTTGACTATGTGTCAGTAGACCTTTTCTTCGAGTAATTAATAATATTCGAACACAATATATGGTTCAAAATCCTGCTGCCTGTAATTTAGTGGATTACTCCCACTACCTTTTCTTGAATATATGTGTGACCTGCGCAGCTTTCCAGTCTTTGGGTACGAGCGAACGGTGCTATATGATTCTTAAGTATGGAGCTATTGCATCAGCCTATTCTGAAATGAAGCTAATTGGTATACAATCTGTAACAAAGACTTGCTTTCATTAAGTGATTAAGTTGCTTCAGTACTCCGACGGTATTTACTTCTGCGTCACTCATGTTGGCAGCTGTTCTTCATTCGAATTCTGGACTGTTTACTTCGTCTTCTTTTGTGAAAGCATTTAGGAAGGCTGAGTTTAGTATCTCTGCTTTGGCAGCACGGTCCTCGATACTATCTCCATTGCTATCGCGCAGAGAAGGCATAGACTGTTTCTTTCCGCTAGCGTACTTCACATACGACCAGAATCTCTTGGGATTTTCTGCTAGGTTCCGAGACAAAGTTTCGTTCTGGAAACCATTATAAGCATCTCGCGTTGAAGTCCGCGAAATGGGGCGGGGGTCAAGCTTGCACGTCGTTTGCCACTCCGCAATTTCGTGCAAAGAATAATGCCATTGGCTAATGCGCGGAGGTGGAGAGCAAAGGGTGGGAGGTAGTTCTAGGAATAACGTCACTGCCCGATTGAGTCTGGCAAAAGCGCTGACGCTGACTTCGGCAGTTCCCCAGGAATGCTGATTCTCATGTTAGAAAAAAATTCCTGCCATAATGTACACTGCCCCTCTATTGTCAGCTGCTAGTGTTTTCCTCAGGTGCTGACTATATCCCCCCGTCTTCATTTCGGAACGATTTTCTGAGGTTACCATTTCTTACTGTTTACGAATACTTCACCTGTAAACCATCTTCGATGTAAAAAACCGTTATTTGCCAGGATGATTGTAGCAGCCGTAAACCTTAAAGCTCATTTGGGACATTCCTAACGTACACGGGAGCCTGCTTGCGCTTCGCAAGAAGTTGTTGTTGTTGATGGTGGGGTTTTCGGTCGGAAGATTTGCTTCTGACACCTATTCACGATAGTTTATTCTGAGCAAGTCCCGTCATTTGTGCATAGTTACTGCAACCTACATCCACTTCAACCTGCTTTCTTTGGATGGGTGTTGTTTTCCTTCTACAATTTTTATCTATATACTTCTCTCCACTTTCAAATTGGCTCCTCCTTGACACCTCTGGTTGATTTCTGTCAATGATTCCTTTTTTTTAAAATAAATTTGTGGCATAGCGCTTTTTTTTCTCTCTGATTTCATTTATCAGATCATCTCACAAAATTTTCACCCTTCTTCTGTAGTAGAACATTTCAAAAGCTTCTATTGCCTTTTTGTCTGTACTGTTCATCGTCCACGTTTCACTTCCGCATAGAGCTACACGCCTGACGAATGCTTTCATAAATAACAAGCTAACACTTCAATATTTACTAGGTGTTCAAATATTTATGTCCTTCACAATCGTTTACGTTGCTGTTCCTAACCTACGTATTATGTCATCTCTGTTTCGATAATTAGTTTTTTGTGTGCCAAATAGCAAAACTTATCATATACTTCCAGTTAGTCGTTTCCTAATCTACTTCCTACAGCATCATGTGATTTAATCCCTAATGCGCTCAACTTCCATTTTTCAACATTTGTTGATATTCATCTTATAACTCCTTTTCAAGGCACTGCTCGTTCTGTTCAACTGATTTTGCACATTGTTTGGATTTTCTGACAGAATTGGAAAGTATCTGGCAATCCTTAAAGTTATTTAGCAAGTACAAACATTTATTCCATTTTAACCTTACTGCAATTCATGAATATGTTTCACGAAACGCATCTGCAATTTATTTACAAATAATTATCTGCAGTCATTCTGAAATTACGATGTACATTATATATTTTCACATATTTCCATTTATATATGAAAACGTATTTTCTATATAAATTTGGTGAAAAATTTATTTCCGTTCCTCCTCTGTTTCACATATTCTGAAGTGAAATGTTGTTGCTGATAATTGAAATCCCAAAACTCCAACCCTCGTTAGCACCCATCCAACTTCCATTCACATCTCTGCTAAACATGCAAGACATCTTTTATTCACATTTACAAACGTAGTCTCTCTCTCTCTCTCTCTCTCTCTCTCTCTCTCTCTCTCTCTCTCCACCCCTCTGAATCTCATTTCTCTCCATCCTCCGCTCAAACACAAACACTATTACGAATGCAAAATAAACGATATCTCGACGGTGGAAGTACTGAAACCTACAAACGATGATTTTTCTGATCACGTAACAACTGAACCGAAAATGATATTTTTATGGCGCCACGTTTTCTGAAGTTTCACAAACATGAAAAGCAAAACCGTAAATACAGTAAAAGCAGGTTGTTAACAGCCGTAAAATTACGAATTGTGAAAATAAAACCAAGTTTACTTCCAACTTCAACCTCCGAGAACATCGAGGAAAAACAGAACGCGTAAAACAGGGAGAAACACGAGAAGTAAACTGTACATCATATATGTAAAGGAAAAACGTTTTTAATTGGTAAATAGAAGAAAGTAGCAACATTCATGTATACCACATTTTGAGATTGCTATGTAAGTAAAAGCGAAACGTGTCTGGTGAAAAATACAACTAAATTTCAGTAACGTTAAGACGTAATATGTAATCATAACCGGTAACGAACAGCTGCTGCTGTAGATGGCCTGCTAAGAAAACCATTTAATTTTTTTTTATTATCCCTGAATATTACCTTTCCATACTTCTCCTTAGTTTCCTTCACAGCTCGCTGAGTGGCAAGATTCAAGATCATCTCTGATGCGCTTACAATCCTGTTTCATTCCCCTTCTGAATTAGTACTTTCGTTTCACGTCCGTTGACTCTTATAAATACAGCCTCGTTTAGTAAAAATTGTAGATCACCTTCCATTCCCTGATTTTAATACATGCTACCTTCAGAATTTCTATGAGTGTTATCCAGTCAACACAGTCATATGCTTTATATAAATCTACACATATTGCAACTGTAGGTTAATATTTCTTCATTTCTTCTGAAGATATATTTCCATTAACGCTGAAGTCTATCCGCCACTTTTTCCTGTGTTAGTTTTATTCTCGTTCGGTGGACAACAGAACAAAGAAAGTAATGAGTCAATTTTCCGAAATATATAAGATTAATTACCGTGCGGACAGTGAAATTGTTAGAGATAGAACTGAAGTAGACTCTGCTCCATGTGCGTTGAGCTACTATGCTGTATAAGTTAGGAACTGTAGAAGGATGCGAAGTAAGTTCAGATAAAGGGTGCGTGAAGGAAAAATGGAGGAAAAGGCAAAGAGATAAAATGTTGCAGAGTAAATGATGAGAAGGATACCAAAATGGAATCCCATTCAGGATGGAAGTGGTGGACTGTCAGGTGCACCGTGGAGCTCGGGAACAGAAGACGATGTGATCGTAGCAGGTAAGCGGCGCTTACCTGTCGGCCGGTGTTTATTGCCCGCCCTTGTTATGCAGTGCCAGTGGGGCTTCCCGGCTGTACTTGTGTCCCGCAGCCAGGAGCCGCGAACGGCGCGCCAGCCAACGGAAGGAGCGGTCCGCAGATATTGCCGTGGGGAACACTGCTGTCCCCGCCACCGCGCCACTGCCGCCCCACATGCGACACACCCAGCGATGGAATGGACTCAAACGAAGGCCTCTTAAAAAGCCAGAAGTAACTGTTCACTTAGTGGGGCACCGGCGAAACAGCACTTTTGCTAATGTTAAAATTCACATATCTTTTAAAATTTTAAATGAAAAGAAGTTTTTCGTGCCTAGTGTCACTCAGTAAGTTACAAACACGAAATTGTTTTCGCGCGTTCCTTTATCAATAAACGGCAACGAAAGCGATTTTTTCCACTATGTCAGGGCAACTTCAAGGTGTTCCTGTGCACTGGCTTCAGTCGTTTTTTCCGATTATTGCTTCAGCTTCATGTGGCTTCAGGCCGTACAGCGTACACACAGACACTGTCAATTACGAGTAGTTTACAAGTTCTTGTACGATTACGCGTACTCTACAACGAGCCCTGGCATTTCCTATGCAGGACCTCAGTATCTCATGTGAAATATTTGTAGCGTAAAACACGTGATGATCTTGAATTTCTTCAGTGGCCCGTTAAATGGTTAACTTTTTTCTTTATACTTTAGGAGCAATAAGCAAAAAAAAAAAAGATTCTTATATTATTGTGCATAGGCCGGTATCACATTGTCCAAGTTCTTTGACAGATGTTTTATAAAAGTTACAAATACCCTGTAACGTTTATTAAAGAACATGTAGAATTACCCCAGCACACCGTCATGTGTTTTATAGGAAGGTTTTTAAAGAACGTTTAACAGAGATCTTTTACAATGTATATAGGTCATAGTAGCATGTGGTCATCGGAATATTTCTCAGCTCTATTCACCCTTAGGTCTAAAGTGGGGTCTCTCTTGGTTGCTTTGACCTGTTTGCTGAACGTGTCGTTCCTTAAAGAAAATACTGGTGAGGAATCCCCTGAGTGCGAGATCGCAAGTTCATTCGTTAATAATGTTCATCTGAAAGTGTTGTGTTAACAGTTATGACAGGAAAAAATATTAGCGGCTAATGACTCGCCATGTGCATCTAAAAGGCGGCAGAAGATGAGAGTCCGGGAGGTGCAGAGATCAATCTTCAATAGGACTTATGTATTACACTTCACAAAATACACATCGTCGACATTCAAAAAACATTCAGAATAAACCATTAACCTACACCATGCTTACCGAATGAAAAATGGCACATCACATTGATCACACAGGTTCGCACCATCGAACACCTTGGGAGTTAAAAACCGAGCAAGACGTTCAGCTAAGTAAAGTAGCCACTCTTACATGGATATAGAATCATATTGGAATAACTGGCTGATGAGAAGTGATAGAATGTGACGACATGCACCGAATGAGAAACTGTCTGTTGTGGAATTTATCATCACACTCGCCATCCTTTAAGCCGTAGCTGGAGATAGTGCCATAATATGTTTTACAGACCAGAGCATTACGAATGCGTTAAGGCATTGTTGTTTAAGTTTGGTACAACTCTCTTGGCACCTCTAATTTCCAGGGTTCCTTTCATATTTATTTCCACTTCAACTCTCAATTGGTCGGAGTAGAAAAGAAATTACTTAGTGATAAAAGTGGTAATTTTGCTTATCATTTACAAATTTTTGGGTCAATTCAAAAATTCGTTGTGCATCGTCAAGTTGACGCTGTGTTCGAAATTTCATTATCTTACGTCTTCAAGTTATGTAGCACTGTTTGAGCGTATGCGTCAGCACATATTCCACTGACTCATCTTGTAGAAAAGCTAAAGTTTCATCTGACGCTTCTTTCTCACTCTGCGAAATTCGTTAGGTACCTGTTTGGCGGAATGTGAACTTCGGCAACCGTTGTTGTAGATATAATTCACTGTTTGTTATGTTTATCGTTTCTAATGCTCTGCTTTGAATCAACATCACTAGCACTGTAGCACAACTGTGAGTCACTCGTCGAATATGCTATTCAAATAAGCTCCGCAGCCTCATTGCTGTGCCCACCACTGGATAGATCCAGTCAGGCTCCTGTGGCCATTAGCAGCCAATACTGTGTTGACAGAATGTGGGACGTCGAATGCCGCAGATGTCGCTGGCCTTTTTCAATGTCGCACTCAAGGGTTTCTTTGCCAGTGTGATGCAGAACAATAGGCATCTTTAGGTGTAGTGGAGAATGTGATATACTCAAGTATTCGAGACCCAAATCAGTTTTCAGCTTTTAACTAAACTCGATTCGGTTTGTAGCCATTAAATAAAGCAGTCAACGATATCCAAGACTCCTTTCTTCACTTACAATGCCTATGGAAACGCAAGTCATTCTGATGGTTTCTAAGACATATGAAAATCGAGGGAAATGGGGGATCCTAGGAGGCATGTAGTAACAATTTGGAGGTAATTGTGTCGCTGTCGAGGTAGAAGGTCATGCGTATGCGGAAGAAAGTATTTCTGCAAGTGAGAGACAATAATCTACAACTAGTAAAGCGAACTTCGATAGTGTGATGTACTTTCTTCCAGCCACACAGGTGAGATGAATTTCTTCTCAGTCGTCTAAGCGTTGAGCATAGTATTATGACGTATAGCCCCTTGATCCAGCGGGAAGACTGTCCAGTCCCTGGTACTTGTGATTTAAACCAGGGCGCCACATGTTAATGAACTGTGTTTACTACTCAAACAAGTGAAAGGGAAGAGGCTAATCTACACATATCTCTTCCCAGTATTTTAGCTAAAATGAGACGAATGTGGTAAAAATTTTAAGATCTTGTGAGAAGACTGACTTGTTTCCTACCATATTAGGTAGAGGTTTCAGTATGTTATCAGCTGGTTGGCACATCCACGTTTTTTGTAAGTGATCATAGAGGCAGATCTCCACACGTCGCCCTTCTTTGGAATCTATTTTACTTTCAACTACATATCTTTTTTTTAATTATTTGAACAAGTTTAATCTTATACAGTTGGATGAGAGAAAGGGAGCGCGAATGGCTGTAGGACACATTGGGAGAGAGTGAGTACAGTTATAAGCAAAGCCCTGTATCAACTTTTTGAATGATTTTTATTCGTTTTAACAGCATTCGTTTCCAGTTATTAGAACTAGACCGCTGAAAACAGCAGTGCTTGACCGCCAGTATGCGCAAATCTTGACCACGACTTTGAGGTCATTCCGGGTGACTACTGACGTCAATGTCAACATTCGTAGGGATTGCAATATTAGCAGTTAACCGGAATTCGCTCCCCCATTCACATTTATTGTAACTCCAATCTACTTCCTAGCTCCCCTCTCACCCCACGGCCAATGGTGTTACGAAGATTTGTCGACGTCATCTTGCTCTCTGCTAATCGTTTCGGGGCCTTCAGGCACTGACGTTTCAGCCAATGGAGTTCAAGCTCCGACCCCTAACCTTGGAGTAATTTTTATTTTTATTATTCGATAACGTGAGCGTCATCGTGTACCGTATGCTCTTCGTAGTGAGATGACCAGTATGAAACACTGTCGGCAGGAGCGATAAGCTGGGAGGAATAAGACAATCAGTAAGTATCGTAATTTATTCACCCTGCTCTAGTTATTATTGGTGTTGTAATTAGTACATGTGTATGTCATTATACCTAGAGCTTTGTTATTTTCGTTACTGACGAGGACGCGTGGCTGTTCCTGCCTGATCTACCACAGCAGCAGCAGTAACTGCTGTCATTCTTCACAAGATGTCTTCCAGATCTGTTGGACCTGCTGTCGTTCAGCTATGCCGTAACACAGCCGCAGGTGGAACTCTCTTAAGGGAATGGTCCCATACGTTATGTCGAAAACTGTGATGACTTTTTTCACACAGGAAGAATATACCGAAATAAATGCACTGTCAAAGCTTTAGCTGGTAGGGTGCACAGCGAGAATTTTTAAACAAAAGAAAATTACTCAGTTTCCCGCTCGAAGAACCGCTTATGACAGCGGTTTTAACAGTCATTCCTGCCTAGCACGCTATCCGGCGAATAATCAGATACAGCCGTGACAAAAGATGAATAACTTGCAGTTCATATCAACAGCTAAACAGTTGTAGATGTAGAAGTTACATAAGCGATAGTTGGAGGAAAAAGACGACTTCAGTTATTCTGGACATTGATTTGTTGAAATAAAGTATTTTATGAAAGTTCCTGAAGCACAACTCTTAAGATAATTTTTGAGTATGTACATTCTTCTAACAACGAAACAGTTCCTTGTTCATAACTGTAGTCGTCACCAAAATGCGAAGTGTCAGTCCGATGACGAAAACAAGCATTACCCTTACACTAGGCATACCTGATAAAATAAGAATAAATGCGTTCAAGCACTTCACCGAAATTACCAGTTTTATTTAGACAGTTGGAATGGGGTAAGAAATGGTCGTGGCGACTTGTGAGGTAACGGGCGAGTTGTGCCGCCCTGGAAATATTCTATGTTTGCAGTTGGGCGGCCGTACAGGACGCTCGTCAAAGCCGCGGCTCGGTAGCAGCTGCGTTATGCGGCACAATAGCTGGACCAATTGGTGCCCACCGTTAACGAGGGTCCAGGCGTGGTGTGGGTGGGAATTCCATGGTGACGCTCTGTTGATGAAAGGGACTCGTATGACGGTAGTGCCAAAGATGGCAGACTTCGTGAAACCATCAGCGCAGACATTTCACAGTTCATATGGAAATTAATAGTAGCCAGAGGAATCATGATACCTTAAAGAAACATGTACGTTACCATTATAAGAACGACGATTCTGATGATGTGATCACATTTTCAATATAATCATCAGTTTAAAGTTTGGTATCTGACTGTAAATTATACAAGTAACACCCAGCAACTAATTTACGAAATCTAAACGGTTCATCCGATTTTGTCGATCGATGTGTATTTAGAAAGCTATTAGTGTAAACCTAAATTGGTATAAATTACACGCATGTAACTTGAATAGTACATGAGTTATTGGAGGTCAAAGTGGCCGACTACTGTCGATCGCGTCACGCCATAAGTACTCCAGTAACACGAAAAAACGGTAGCAGCAGGCTTATAAATATAAATATTCGTCTATGTCTTTGTTTATATCCGAAATATACTACACATGAAGAAATTGGTTAAGGGGCTCCGGAAAGGCTCAAAATCATGAAAAGTTCAATTTTTACTTTTTTGCGTTTTCTGAATATGCAGACTATTACCTTTTAATAGATACATAATTTATTCAATTCCGAAGACCACAACTATTTTTAAATTTTTTTTGAAATGTGTTCTACATGGGCGTGACCCACTGTGGCGCTGTTAAACTGCTGTCAAATGGTGTTATTATTAACGCACGTGTTCATCAGGTACATTTTAGTGATGTGAGATAAAGTATGTGTTGTGGCTAACCTGTGATGGTTCAATATATATCGCTGGTGTGATTGTCGATTGTTTCATGTTTATTTACTCTGTCATTATCTCTAAAATATTCGTAATTAATTCTGTTTCTTGAGTCTCTGTTTTGTTGAAGTATAATAATGAGTATAAGTAAAGTTATTAGAAATCCTCTGAAGGCTTTTAAGAAAAGGAGAAATGTTGGAAAGCCAAAGGTATGTGTTATTACTGTAAACAATAAATACGATAACCAAGTGAGTGAACCTAACGTCTCAAGTACACCTGCCCAAAGCAGTCAAAGTGGGAAAGAAAATACTTCACAGAAGAAGCTTGGTTCAATGAGTGAAAACTATCAATGTTTTATGGGCGAAGCGGATGTGAATGAAATATTTGATATGTCGGTTCTCAAAGGAATTTTTTCAAACTGTGTAAGATGTATTCATTGTAGTGAAGTTGGTCTGGAACTCTTCATAATAAAGCACGTAGGACTTGCTAGTGAAATACAACTGAAATGTGATAAGTGTTCATACATGACCACCTTTTGGAACAGTGTTGCAGTATCTGTAACTGAAGAAAATGGTAGCAAAATCTACGAACACAACAACGAGCGATGCTTGCTTTAGACAAGGAACGCCATCGGGCTGCAGACAGGGCTGTAAAGAGTCTAGAAATACAAGCAAGAGTAAACAGGAGGAGGAACAAGAGGAAGCTGGAAGAGGAGTTTGCAGAGGATGAAGATAATCCATCCTATGGACCTGGGATGCACTAAAAAGTTAATCCAATCTTTGTCGCTCGATTCCCAAAACTTTTATTTTCTCATACTAATTACATGTTTTCTAAGGATCTTCCAAACATATTTGTTTCAAACTTTCAGTAAATGTTACACAGTACCTTCTGCATAATTTAACACAGCCTTTTTCCAAAAAACTGTATATTTTTGAATATATAAATAAAAAATTGCAAAAAAATGTTGTGAAATTTCATTACAATTGAAAAAAAATCATCTTTAATAACTGAACTAAAATTTTGTAAAATCCCTGTGTTAAGTTGTAGCCCATATTCCAATAAATAATCTGTAAAAAGTTCAACTTCCTACCTCAAATACTTTGTGAGGAAAGATGTAATTTATAAGCGTTATTTTAACATTGCAAGTATAGGGCGTCCCGGAGCCACTTAAATATTTACTGAGTTTTAGAAAGCACAGAGACATTAGGATACTGGCCTACCTTTTGTTCTATTCCTTTGATATATGTCTATTTAATCTGTTTATGTATCTAATAATGTGATGGTCCAGTCGTAGGAATATTTATTTAATTTCAAGTTATTTAAATGTAAATCCAATATTTAGAAAGTGTTTCAATATGTTTGTGAGTGTGCGTTGGCTTGGAGACAGGGTGGGAGCGCTCTAGCCAATCACAGCGATCGTTCCAAAAAGGACGCGTGGAGAGACGTATGGAGGTGGGGGAGGAGCATCGTTTCCGTAGAGGAGCCCACGACAGTACTGCGCGGCGGACGCGCGGTCGTGGCAGAGACTTGGAGAGTGTGGAGCGGTTTCTGCATGGTCGTGGCAGAGAGAAATACTTCGGAGTGCTGACTTGTGCACTTGTGAGATTTCCGTGGCGTCTACAGTGAAGACGTAGTGTGCGTTAAGAAATGAATATCTCGCAAGCTATGTTGTTCTTCATAAATCATTACGTGCAGTAGGAATCTATAGCTTCCCTGTTATTCAACTTATATTTTATTTAATTGCTGGACCATCGACACCAATAAGTGTGTGAATAAATATACCGCATTCTCAAAAGTACTTCTTCTTTCGTACTCATCATTTAAAGTCGTTAAGATTTTATGTAATTGCAATCTTTCATTTATGAATTTGTACCATACATTCGCAATTTCTGAATGATAGGAACCTATGACCATCCGATTCATGTGTGTATTCATTTTGTATACTATAGACTCAGCAGTATTTGGCTTGTAATGCGGCAACTACGTATCCCAGCACCTAGACAACGAAACCAGCCAAAACCTTTAAAATTTCAACCCTGAGTCGGAGGGTACGTAGTTGTGGACCATCACATCACATGATCTCATTTTTTATTTGAAAGACCGCACACTGCTCTCCATATTGTGCTGCATACAAGGCATACTCGATCAGATTCGTGAAACGTGATGCAGACTGACAATGCACATATCACTGAAGATCAACAGTACTGTTACGCTCATCAACCTGAAATGACAAAGAGCTGTCGGATATTACACTGAAAAACACTTTACACTGTAAAATTTGTTTGTTGAGGTGCTGAATCGCATTACAAGTTCCCTGGGGAAACTGAATTATGTTAACAGTGCTTTCATCCTCCCCCCTAAAGACAGAGATGTTGTTATGTCCAGATTAAGAGCCAGGCAAATGTAATGAATTATTTTCCACAAGTGACTAGATGACGTGTCGGATGTAGTATTGAAAATTATTCTCTCCCATGTTTTGCCAGGTCAGTGACAACATTTTTGCAACTAAACATCCCATTTTAAAATTTTTTTCCCTAATTTGCATTAAAGTTCCTAAAGACTGATATAAAGAACCGGAGATTATAATTCACTGATAGATGTTACTGCCATTGTTATATATGAATGTGTCTTAGCATTCATCGACTGCACGAGCTACTCTATATTATTTTCGCTTGAAATGATATAGTGTGGTTTTCACGCAGTGCTTGCACGAAACATGACCGATTGGCTCGATAGACAGCATTTTCGGGGATAATAAGAAGCTAAGACTTTGTCGATAGTACTACCGATTACTAACATCTCCTCTAGACGCTTACTTAAAGTAAACTTAGTAACTTTGCGACTTGTGTTGCCGTACAATTTTCTGAATCTGCTTGATCAGGTTGAAGAAGCTCGGATATCAGTAACGTTCACCTCCCTTACAATCCAGAGAGCCTAGTCTCGTAGATTTCCCTCGGTGACCGCGTATTGACTCTCACGAGCAGTTCTAAATCTTTCGAATGGTTTTTCTTTCACACTTTCGCGAGTTTCACTTTATCAAATGTTTCGTACTTTGTGTAAATATTTCTTCCGTTTATACAATTCACTTTCAAATTTTATGAAACGAAACAATTTTCGGAGGCAGCCTAACACAAAGTTATTTCTACCTTCATCGTTTAACAAAGGAATTTCAGTCTTCACTTTGTCTCTGAAATCTATTATCTTCCACGTTTTCTTTGAACTCAGATGGAACTTTATTTTGGTGTGGGCTTAATACAACAATTACCATTCGAACAACAGTTCACGAAATCTTCAGAGTCATTTCCTCTTTCTTCTAATGTTTCCACAATTTTTAACAAATATCGACATCATTCGAATAAATGACAAAGAATGTTAGTAATAATTAACACGTATGTAGATCGTCAGTAGGAGAAGGTGGTTTCGATTGCGTACAACAAGTTTCTCATTTTATCTCTGCAACGTTGAAAGCATTAATTTGGTACCAAATTATGGTGAAACTATGGAACCTGCACAGATAGATGCTATTATAAAGCATTTACAAACAACATACAATGAAAATTACTTCAGCTTTCGCCGGCCGAATTGGCCGTGCGGTTAAAGGCGCTGCAGTCTGGAACCGCAAGACCGCTACGGTCGCAGGTTCCAATCCTGCCTCGAGCATGGATGTTTGTGATGTCCTTAGGTTAGTTAGGTTTAACTAGTTCTAAGTTCTAGGGGAGTAATGACCTCAGCAGTTGAGTCCCATAGTGCTCAGAGCCATTTGAACCATTTTTGAACTTCAGCTTTACCTCTATTGTTAACACATAGCGATACCAAAAGACACCAGCAACTTATTATGAATATTCAGTGAGCTGCAGATTCGAGCGAGTAGTAACTGCGAACAATTGTGTCAGTGGAAGTATCATTAGAAACAGAAATTTGCTTCACAATTTACGATCCAGTTGTGCACCGTTATCTGTTTACCAATGTGCCGTCAATCGAGGACAAGTGCCTGCCGTGTTGAGTATGCGTTTCCCGCTACTGTTACAGTAGTGATGTACATTACTCCAGTCACCTGGTGAGCTACATATTTGGCAGTTTCCAAAATCTTTAAAAAATACTTGTAGTGTGTCTTATCAGCCAAAATTATGACATTGCATCTTTTTCTGTTTATTCTTCCTATATAAAAATTTTTTGGTCCATATTCGATATGTCGAACTGAACTCTTCCCTTGTCATTATATTGCTCTTTGCCAATATGTACAATTCGACTGAAAGTGTATCTAAACGTGTGAATGCAGACCTAGTAACCCACAATGACTTTGATTGAAACATAGAACGTTCAGCGTCACGGTACTTGGATGTATTATGCGTAGTACGACAGTCTCGTAGTACGATTGAGTTCATAAGGATAAATATGGCGAATGAATACAAGACATCACATACTCTCTAACAACAGTATGTGAAGCAGTCATACACAACAAACATTCAAGTGTTGGGAATTTAAACGACCGGCAAAATGTATCACTTGTGGGAGCAGGCAGGATGAGCCAATGGTGACCCTATATTACAGCTGTATACAGTGACCTTATTGACTAATTGCACGAGCACAGTGTGAATATAAATCAGTTAGTACCGCGTACAAATACCCGTATTCAAGCAGCACCAAATTATCCATCTGAAAATCCTATGAGCATAAAATCTGTGGAAGCCAAATTTAATGAAGGTCTGCCTATACATGTAACTCTCCCTATGGGTCTGAATACGATTCAAGACTAATTCAACGTATAGAGAAGACAATTATTTGGAGAAAGTTGCAAAAACTGAATGACTGTGAACATGCGCATCGAAAAAATTTTGTAGAAAAGTTTTTGTTTGTTTGTTACCTGCTTCAATCCTACCCTGGCAACAACAACTTTTATAGTGATGTGATCAGGGTCTCTTACAGATAATAGCACTAAGGTAACGAATCAAATAACGGTTTATCAACAACAACAACTATACATTTTTCAAAGTAATTTACAATGGTTTCTTAATAATTATTCCTTTGAATGAAGCCATTGAGGGACCAGTTGTGGTGGGTATAAAGACAATCTTGAGCACACGCCTGCAAAGGCCCCTTGAATCCGGTGTTCAAAATAATGCTACGTAACAGCGTTAGTCAACAGTTAAATGTTGATACTTGTCTTTTTTGACATAGCATAACACGAAAGCTAAGACCTGGAGCAGAATACACTCCAGATATTCTCACGAACGTCTCTGCTCAACCCCACATCTGTTACCACGTACAGCTTAGCATATCCCTTTAAATCAGGTGGTTCGAACTCCTGCCGAAAATTCACCATGGTTCTCACTGTGCATCAGTTATGGTAACGCCTATGATTTTGTTGGTGAACACGGTTATATTTGCAACGTAGTCTCATGGGGTATCTCCATCGAATCGAGGTATTCGTATAGATAATCCATATTTTGTCACAAACTGAAACATTCCATGATCGAATATATGATGCTCTGGTGATAAGCACATCCTCCTCTCACATTGTCAAGAGATGCATGTATGAATCGTAATGAATTCAGGAATCAGAGGGCTATTTATGTCGTCATTTGGTTGGAAAATGAAATATACCATATTTAACGGACTATAAGCACTCCGTTTTCAGGCCGCAAGTGGCCCATCGGGACCATCCGACCGCCGTGTCATCCTCAGTTGAAGATGCGGATAGGAGAGGCGTGTGGTCAGCACACCGCTCTCCCGGTCGTTATGATGGTTTTCTTTGACCGGAGCCGCTACTATTCAGTCGAGTAGCTCCTCAATTGGCATCAAGAGGCTGAGTGCACCCCGAAAAATGGCAACAGCACATGGCGGCTGGATGGTCACCCATCCAAGTGCCAGCCACGCCCGACAGCTCTTAACGTCGGTGATCTCACGTGAACCGGTGTATCCACTGCGACAAGGCCGTTGCCTAACGGACTATAAGACGCATCTTAATTTTGAAGCAGTCTTTTTTTTTTAAAAAATAACAAAAAAAATGGTTCAAATGGCTCTGAGCACTATGGGACTCAACTGCTGAGGTCATTAGTCCCCTAGAACTTAGAACTAGTTAAACCTAACTAACCTAAGGACATCACAAACATTCATGCCCGAGGCAGGATTCGAACCTGCGACCGTAGCGGTCTTGCGGTTCCAGACTGCAGCGCCTTTAACAGCACGGCCACTTCGGCCGGTTAAAAAAAAAAAAAAAAAAAACATTTTTACCGTTTTTATTATCGGATTGCAAAGCCAGACTAAAAAAAATCTTAGCTTATGGAAACCGAACTGATCTTTAAAACCCCTGAAAATCGTCTTCTGAACCTTCTCCTCCTCCTCCTCCTCCTCCTTCCTCTTCGTCGTCATCGGTGTCCTCTTCACCTACGAGATGGTCTTCACTGCCATCGACATCGTTGCTTATGCCACACTTCTTGAAGGATTTAACGATAATGTCTTCCACCACTCTAGACAATAACTGTTTTATCCACTGACACACTAGTTTGATTGCAGGTTGTTCTAAAGCTCCCTTTGGCGTGAATTCATGTCCGGATTAGTCAGTCATGCAGTTCTTCTGTTCCTCTCTCATATACACTTTATATGGTTCACTTATCGAGACATCAAGAGGTAGCATTTGTGAAGTAAGTACTCCCACAATAACAGCAAACTCTGCATTACGCTGTCTCGATTACTCTTTCACAGAATTTTTCAAGGGACTGCTAAATTTATCTAGCATAAGAAGCGAACCCTTCTTCAAAGAAGCACCTTTCATTCTCTGCCACACTCTTTTAACCCACAAATTCATACGAGCTTCGTCCCTCGAATCCTTTTAGTGTATGTGAACATTAACAATTGGCAGTATTTCAGAAGTTCTGGCACTGTTCGGCGCTTGAAATGATCGTCGGATTATACTGAGTACCATCGGCGCAACATGAAAGGACAATAGTGTAGTGCATTTTTTCATGTCCACTTGTTTTTATAGTCAATGTTTTAGCACATTTATGGCAACAGTTCTGTTACTCAGTACATCAGATGCCAGAGGAGTTTATCTATATTCGCTATTTGGCTTAGTTCCACACTGATTTTCTTTCTGTGTGGAGTAATAAAGCGATGGAAGGATAGTGTTTTCTCTTCATATTATTGTGGCATTTTCTGACATATTTTGGTTTTAGTTTGCATGCTAAGTCCATGAAGCTTCATAAACCTGTAGCACCAGCCATTTCCACCCTTAAAGGCTGTTAAGTTCCACTGTAGCACTAACTTATGAGCGTGTCTTTTGATAATTTTCTTACTAATTCCAATGACATCTTGGCGGTGTCCTTGAATCCTTTTGAATACGTCATGTTCTAGTTTTTGCCATTTTACATTCAATCCTCTATTTTCACATTTAGTGATCCTAATATATTTTTCAGTTATTATTTAGCAACGCGCCAATCACAAATGCTTTTTTCTGTTCGTGGTGGGCCAAAATGCCGCTCAGCTGCTCTGTTTTCATGTTCTTTTGCATATGCTGTTACTTTTTATTTTTGCCCAGATCGTATGAATACATCTTATTTTTCCATTACGAAACTAGCAACGACCAAAAATAATGTACCGCTACCGGAAACCCAAAGCACTTTCAATACAAGTTCACCGGCACCGTAGACTGCGACCACGCATCATAGGCTAGACAGTGTTCTGGGTGTGTGGCGGCGGGGATGGAGGGAGACAGTGTTAGCAAGCTTGTGAAATCCCAAAACTCATGTGTATAGCATCGTTGCACTGCTGCTACCACTACTGTTGCTAGATGGAGATAGGTCTCCCGCAGCATCGAATATATGGCCATTTTTAAGGCTGGCAGGAATTTTAAATCAAGCACTGGACATTTCTATATTAATTTCGGGTATAAGATCGACCTGAATTTTGGAGGAAACTTTTCGAAGAAAGAAGTGCGTCTTATGGTTTGTACAATACTGTTGTTTTGTACATTATCATGTACAATACTGACGTTCTTCAATCTGATATCAGCAAAGTCTTGGAAAAGAACGTGAGCATCATAATTGCTCAAATTATGGAAAAAATGGATATGTGTCGTGACAGTTTTGATTTCAAGTTTCATGAACTGCGTCACCACGAAATTTCCCTGTTAGGTGACGTGGTCCCAATGTAGGATTTCAGCTTTTCTATGTAGTGGCAAAGCATAAATATAAGGCATCATTTATCTGAGATTTGGTAATAGGAATTTTTTTGCTGTAAGGAGCTTCAGCACGCTATGCAAGCTTTTCGAACTCAGAGAGTAACCTCTCGCAGGACTATCACCAAAGTATTATTTGGATTTTTGGAGTCTGGAGTCGTACGAGCATCTTGATATGCGGCCACACGCGGTATGTGTCATTTTGTGAAAATGCTGTGCGAGGCAGTGGGATCTCTTTCACAGTGAGCGAAAGGGACTAGCAAACATTCAGAGTTCACAGTGGTGAATTTTCCCAAACTTCAAGAATCTTTAATCCTCACTAGGCACTTCCCCATGTACCAGTTCCTAACTCGAAGAGTCAATCAGATGCCTTTTTACATAAGACATCTGTGCCTAAAAAGTTGTATTTGTTAATTTTGGTTCAGTTGGACAGAAAGCTGGTGAGACATGTTCTTCATCCAGACGTAGTGAAGCTTCTCACCCTTCGAGAATAGCAGTCATCTTCTTCCATGCTGTCTTTATCTTCCTTCTGATCATAAACGTGAACAGAATAATCTTGGTTTTGCCTGTTTAATATGGGAAAGTTTGAGGTTAAGACAGAGAATGATATGCTATTAAAGATAACGTCGTTAGATATTCTATATTTATCCATAATACATGCATGGTCCAGATAATTTTTGGCACAGGACAGAAGTGGCCATGCGAAGCAATATTCATCCACCTCAGCAATAATTTGAACATTAAGACATTCCTGTTTCTTTAGTTATATCGTCTAGAACAGGAATGGAACTGGATCCTAACCATTAACTAGATAGAAAACATGCAAGAACACATCGAGGTGGAGTACGTGTCTGAGCACGTTATCCCTTGTGTGAGCACAAAGTTTTTCATAACATGAGCGCGAAAACGATGTACTTTGTACACATGTATCCTACGGTCGCAGGTTCGAAACCTGCCTCGGGCATGGATGTGTGTGATGTCCTTAGCTTGGTTAAGTTTAAGTAGTTCTAAGTTCTAGGGGACTGACGACCTCAGATGTTACGTCCCATAGTGCTCAGAGCCATTTGAACCATTTTTGTACACATGTATAAAATGGCTCTCTTTATGGTATAGAGATAAACATGGATGAGCCAAATTACGGATTAATTAATCATTGCCTTACATTATATGAGACAAAAAACTGCTTAGTTAAGTAATAATAAAATGGACTTTCATTATATCACTCTGTTCCTGCACTCAGTAACGACCCAGCTCCAAGAACTGAACAGCGCAGTTACAGCAGCTCCCAGCCATTCGCTTATTCTATTACTGCTCATCTCATAAACATCTACCTCATTGTGAGATTGTGCTGCTAGATCGTAGTGTGCGTCACTTTCTTGCATAGACCATAATTTTTTCTCACCTAACTGGCTGTTAATGTTATATTACAGATGCTCACTTGGATGTATGACAACACACCTTAGACTGTGTTAGCTGAAGCAACCTTCAAAGAATGGGTATGGGCTCACAATTGTTAAACAACAATGGTATGGTACAAGGAAATGTAATTTGTGGCCGGTGGTCTTTATTCACAGACAGACCCAATCGAGGCTTAACAGATCCACTTTCCATTATATCAGCAAAATGGCTGAATATGAAGCTCTAGGTAAAAACTGCAAACCCCTCTGCAATTAACTCCTCTTGTAATACCATGGCATCTTTCCCCTAGATTTTGACAGTGCTTTTCTCTACAGGATTATTGCCGCCTTTCTGGGGGTAGCGTGGGCGTGGACGGTGGGGGGGGGGGGGGGGGGCGTTGTAGCGACATAGCGACTTCTCACAAAGCAGAACCGCTTCACCTAATGGCGGCATACTGCAGGTCACACGATTTCAGTGAGCTCCGTTTCGAACACTCCTCGGCAAGCAAGCATTAGCGTTATCAACGTGGCACTGCAGGACCAGACACCCCAGAGTTGTCCAATGCAGCTATCTTAATCGTTCATGAGTGTGTGGATGTCACTGGATGTTTTGGATACTCGTAAGATTCACATGAATGGGACGTTAATAACAGCTGAACGCCTGTATTCAACACACTCAGAAGTTTCAGCTGCAATTCGTCTGGTACTGATATATGGTTTACTTTTCCCACCAATTTAACCAGCACAATTTTATTCTCTCTACTGGCACTCCATGAGTGTATGAATTACTATCTGAAACGCATCGAACTACTATTGGTTCGTACTGGCAATTTAAAATCCATATTTATTATCTTCAAAGGAGACCATTAATATTGTGAGTGGAATGCAGGCACTAAAGCAGTTGTCTATCGATACATCTATAAACCATCTTGCATTTCTTAACGCATTCAGTCATGATGTTGCTGAGACATATGTTTTGAGAATCAATATGATTCGAACATACCTTGTGCACTCGAGCTCGATAACACTAAGTCTGTATCGTGTTTCTTGAAACAGAGAGGCGAATCCAAGAAATGTAAGCCGCAAAGCGTTTGTTGGCAGAGTGCTTCCATCGTTCTTCACGCCCACAAATCCTTCTTACAAATACAGGAAACTTACACAAATGAGTTCATATACACACTCAAAGCATCTCTATCGTATGAGCCCGGAGGTATTGACACAACTATACCACTTCTTTGATGTAGTTTTTTCTTCACCTCGGTATGATGTTATACGTTTCCAGAACTTTCAATGAAATTTGGTTTTGCTTGACGAATATAAGTAGGTAGGTATCGGTAAGCGATACGTCCAGTAGTATAGTTAGGCGCCTTTTCATATGAACGCAGCCCATTCTGGAGTGGATAGATATAAAGTTTTTTTTTTTTTTTTTTTTTTTAACCAACGGTGATGGTCTCCATCATCTTTCAGATTCCTGTAGTTCCCCGTCGATGTTTTCTGCGTCCTGTTCAGGCTATGGCAGTAACTCCTACAGTCAGAGACCCAATTGCTGATAATGAGACCAATGCCGCAACTGGAAACAAAATGATTCCACAAGGTATCTTAAGTACTGGTAAAAAAAAGCTTAAGCGTTTTAACAACACTTATCCTCTCTTTTGCTTCAATGTGCCCTTAGCCACTGCCACCGTTGACTAGATGCCACATGTTTAAAACTGTCTATAGGTTTTTGTTGAGAGTATGATATCCGTTCATATTTTACTTCAAATTTATTCAAGCATCCAGTTCAAGTCTGGCACACATTGCTTTATCAACTACGAATGCCGCAATACGTTGTCCTACGTTTATGTGCCTTCTTCAACGTATTTAGTTGACTTCATCAGCTACTACTGCAGACACTGTCTAGTATATTCATTCCATTATCGGCTGAGATACACATTTTCTCAGTTTCGTACCAGATCCACAGTAGTTTTATCCAGGGATATATACTTTAACTGGCGACAAATTCCTAACACAATGTCATGTTACAGCAGGGTTGGAGGTTTGTCCTTTTTATACACTAAATCGTGGAAGTTCACCCAATTTTGTGATTTGCTGGTAGACCGATCTTGTTAACTAAAGCTTTGTTATATGAACACCTCATGAGACACGCTACAAGGAACACTTCTTGTTCTGTGCTTTCTGTAATTCCTCTATGTATAAACGTATCGCAAATTCTTCAGCTTCACAGTCCTTTAAAATGTAAGACCTCGGGTCTGTTCGTGGCAATTTGGAAACTGTAAATATCTGCAGTGACCAGTTCAGCAGATAAGTCTTCTCAAACGCAGTTTCGTATTTTGAAATATATACGAAATAAATTACATTAAATTTCTGCTTTTGTGAATCAGCCAACTTAATGTGATAGCATACTGCTTTTAGGAATCTATTATAAAATACATTAATTGGTCTCGTTTTAAGGGTATGGTTTCAAATAAGATTATACTGCTCAATTATATATGGGAGAATCTCTAGCCATATAAATGTGACTTGAAGATTACGTTTAACCCATATATAGTTACTTTCATCCTCTTCAAACGTTCTACAATTGTTGCTTTCGTGGATATTTGTTCCGTATCGGTCAATTACCGACGTCAAATGTCTATTGTAAAATCACCTTCTTGTTCAGACTGAAGATTGTCAGAACATCGATTTGTCCCCATCCGTTCCAGTTGTTTAAACATCTTTGCAAATTCCTTCCCTGTCTTTGACTTCACAAGCATGGTCCGGGAAAATTTGGAATGCATGTCGAGGACCATTAAAATATATTTGATGCCCATATTCGAATTTAAATACTGATGTAACTTTATGAGATCACTGTGCCGTAACTCGTTCAAACTTCGTAATATGACACTTCTAAGTGAGAACTATTTGCGTGCAGGTTTGTGAAGCTCATGAACGACAGTCTCAGTACTGTTGATGATATACCTTTTTCTGACCTCTGAAGCAGTTGATATGATTTCGTTCACATGAGTTGTATTTCCTGCTGCAGACGATGCTGTGAATAGTAACCTATTTACGTTTGGTTTTTGGGCCTTATTGTATATATGATCCAGAGGTAGAGTGTGTCTTTCGTATAAATCTCCTTGCCTACACCTGTACCCTTTAAACGTTGCTGAGTGAGACTGTTCACCTTCTGATTTCTGTCAAACAGCCTCGTTCACTCCAATAAATTTACTCTTTGGCGTCAACATGATGTTATATACTAAGCCAGTTTTGTGAGGGCACGCAGATTATATGAACTCTGAGACTGTTTCACATCTTTTGTCTTCATAAAATTATGTGTATCCGTTACTATTGCGTTGCCTTTTTCTACAATGTCATCCTAAATCGCTCCTAGTTCGACAATACTTTCCAGTTCTATTCATTCTTCGTTGATTGTCTCGGTTTTTCTGTCAACGTCCAGACGTACATGTTTCCCAGAATCAGAAAGGGAATCTAACACACGCGTAAATTTGTCCTCAGTGTACACCATCTTTTAAGCAGAAAGTACCGGTAGCTTCGTTTATGCCAACCACCATTCAATTCTCTCGTTTCATTAACAAACAGAAATCCATAAGTGATTGATTCCAGTAATCAGTGCATATGTTAAAAAATTCACTGAATGTCATGCCGGTTCCTAGTTAAACTTAATCAATGCGTTTTAAATTCATGTTGTCTTGTTTGAAGGCTATAATATATCTCGCATTATCGCTTAACGACTGCTTTGGAATCCTGGATTATGGCCGGCCGTGTGGCCGAGAGGCTCTAGGCGCTTCACTCTGGAACCGCGTGACCGCTACGGTCGCAGGTTCGAATCATGCCTCGGGCATGGATGTGTGTGATGTCCTTAGGTTACTTAGGTTTAAGTAGTTCCAAGTTCTAGGGGACTGATGACCACAGATGTTAAGTCCCATAGTGCTCAGAGCCCTTTGAACCATTTTTTTCCTGGATTATGTGTGGCTCAAATCAGAGACATCAGGTTTCATACGTGGGCCGAAACTAAACTCATTCGCGTGTCAGATCGTGGTTTTCCACTGCTACATCATAAAACAGGAATGCAATGTTTGCTTTTAAGTGGTCAGGTCGTGCAATATTAATACTTTCCCTGAATGTCTGGCTGGTTACGCCATGAATGCCATGAGAAATTTTCTGTAGTAGATGGTATTTGGCTGAAATAGTGTTTTTGATAATATATATACAACCCCAAAATGGGTTCCCTTCTGGATGTGTTAATAGCGAAAAGAAGAAAAGTCTTCTTGCTGTCAGATAGCTCAATAATCAAAGAACATGTTTTATCAGGAAGTAACATACCATTTCTCTTCTTTTCACAGTTTCGGATACCATTGCAGAACCAGTTGCTTTCTACAAGAGCCCTGTGGCGAGGTTTTTTCGTCTACTCGGTGATGGTGATGAGTGGTTTACGTCAGTAAACAGGAACTTTAAAGATAATTTTTTATTTATAAATTCTTACATACATAACATATATGGAACTAATTATGTAAGTTCACAGTTCTATACCTATACGTGAAACAATTGCTTCATACATTTCCAATTTTATCCATGCACAGCATAAATCGTAGAATTGTATGGTGGTTTCCTTTGATGGTCGACATATTTTGTGTGTCACCACCAACAGACTAATACTCGATTGGTCATAGAACCAGTAGGTATATGAATGCCAGATTGGTCGACATTCTGTATCATGGTTTATTGTATATCGGGCAAGCATTAGATTTTTAAAGGTGTGGCTCAAGGATGAGGTTACTCAACGAAGCCCACTAACCTACAAGCAGCTACACGAACTCAAATCACTGGAGAATCACAAGATCTCACAATGATGGAGGTTTCTCTGCTTGACTCCAAATGCACTCAACTTAAAGCTTGCAGGATCCGGTTTACGACGAGGTCGTACATCTTGTCCGTGACTCTCTCTCTCTCCTATTTCTTGATAGTACAATGCGTGCTACACTTCTTTGGAACTTCTCGATGTACTCCGTCAGTTCTGTCTGATAAGGATCCCGCACTGAGCAGCAGTGCTTCAAAAGAGGATGGACAAGCGTAGTGTAGGCAGTCTCTTTAGTAGATCTGTTGTATCCTGTAAGTGTTCTGTCAATGAAATGCTGTTTTTTGTTTGCCCTCCTCACAACACTTTCTATTTGTTCTTTCCACTTTAAGTTGTTCGTAACTGTAATTCTTACGTATTTACATGAATTTACGGCATTTGGACTTGTTTGATATATCGTGCAACTGATGATTAACGGATTCCTTTTAGCACTCATGTGGATGACCTCATGTTTTTTGTTACATGGAATCAATTGCCAATTTTCGCACCATACGGATATCTTACCTAAATAGTTTTGCAGTTGGTTTTGGTCTTCTGATAACTTTACTGGACAGTAAATGAACCTACGATGGCTGTTAAGATTCTCTCCTAAATAGTTTATATAGATTTGCAAAAAGTGCCGACAAACTGGAGCTTGCAAAAGTACTTATCCAATACTTTTAGCAGTCTCCCACTAAGCGGAATTTCGTATTTGTTGCAACAGCCTCACACTAGTAGAAATGCGAGTTCAGAACTGCTGCTGCCTAATCTAAATGTGTGGTGAAAAAATACTTTACAAAATCATACTCTAACATATGGGTGCCAGGGTTCTTTCCGTCTGTAGCAATCACAAACGCACAGTAGAGATCACTGCACTCGAATATTTTACTGTAAATGCGCATCCCCACAGCACACACCTTTTCCTGCCAGAACGCACTCATTTACGCACTCGGCAGGTATATATCTGCCTAATGTTTTCAGTTGTTTAGGCTGGTACATCTGCATTTCGGTCTTGTATAAAAGAAATGTTAGCTATTTTTGAATTTTGAATACTTCTCATTTACCGTTTTTGCAGGTAATAAGACAATTATTCGTACTTGTCATTCTACCAGTTTGGCAATTTTACAACTGGTTTTACCCACTTCTGGGCTTGGCGTCCTACTAATTTCTCAGTTTTACAACTAGTTTTTTCAGTTTCCGGTTTTCGCGACCTATCAATTTGCCAATTGTACAGCCAATTCTACGAGTTTCTCACCAAATTTATGGTTTCTGGATTTGGTACCCTTCTCCAAAAGTTGTACAGATAATATTAATGCGTCACTGTTTTAAAGCGTCAAAGTATCTTACCTCGCCATTTTTAACTCTGTTTTTCACTGCAACTTTGTGTAATTGGAATAATAATAATAAGTATTTGGTTACAATAAAGAAAAGCAATTTAATCCTATTACTACAGGTCACTGCACTACGATGGAAAACATATTGTCTGAAACCTGTGCGGCCTCTTTATAATCGAAGAATAGACAGCAAATATCGGTGCTCACGCTATCGAATTATGAAAATAGAAATTGCTACAGGGTAAAGGGGTTGAGCTTGCACGCATTTGGCTAAGACCATCAGTGCTCCCAAGAACCCACAGTGTTTGGTGACGATTGTTAGGCGTGTTAACATGGGGCTGAAGAAGGCACTCATGGCAAAGAGCATGGGTCACATGGCAGTGGTGCCAGTTTGTCAGTAGATCGAGTTTCACTAGGCATAGCCTGCACCTCAGTAGGTATCGGGAGGGGAGGCTGGCAAGGCTTATAAGTGGGCCATGGTGGGATCACTCATGGAAAAATTCCTGAAGTTGCTGGTGTTAGAGCTGCAGCTATTTTAGGGTGAGGTCAGCTGATAGGTATACTTGCTTAAAGGATGTCCCTCTAACTAAGGAATCACCTTCAGAGGACGTCATGTTTCCAAGTGCCGAAGGAATTAGCGTATTTCATTAAAATATAAGAGGTATTAGACATATAGTTAGTGAATTGCCTATAGATGTTGACTCTGAAGTTATTGGTGTATCGGAGCTCCACTTCAATAATTTGACAATTCAGAGGCTTCCTTTACCAGGATACAGATTAGTTGGCTGTTTTTCAAGGAGTTCCTTGCGAAGGGCGGAGTGGACGTGTACGTGCAAAGACAGTATTCCATTTGAGTAGATAGACATATCACGGCACTGCAATGAACAGATATTTGAATGTTGCGCAGGGACAGTTGAATTTGGTGACATTCAAGTTCTAATTCTTGTTGTTTATAGGTCCCCTAACTCTGACTTCAGAGCATTTCTGCTCAAGCTAGAGGGGGTTCTTGACTCAATTTATAAGAAGCACCAGAAATTAGTTACATGTGATGACTTCAGTATTAATTTTGTATACGATTGTGCAAGAAAAAGGATTTTGCTAGATCTCCTAAATTCATATGATCTGATGCAGACATTTCTCATGCTCCTTAAGAGTTGCTTTCCATTAGAACGTTCTTCCGGTAAAAAGCAGACTGCGTGGCTGACTAGTGGGATAAGGATATCATGTAGAATAAAGCGAGAATTATATCAAAGTGTTAGAGGTAGTTACAATGAAGTTACGGTAGCCCATTACAAACAGCATTATAAAGTGCTTAAAAATGTTATTAGGAAGGCAAAGAGTAAGTGATAAGCAAACAGAATAACTAATTCACAGGATAAAATTAAAACCATATGGTCAGTTGTGAAGGAAGTGTCTGGTCAGCAGCACAAGGTCGACAATGTAAATTCAGTTCGTAGTAAAAATATCTCTGTTACTGAGAAATCAGTTATATGTGCAGTATTTAACAATCATTTTCTGATCATTTCTGATGAATGAAACAAAAATCTAGCTTCTACAGGAAATCATGTAAGTCCTTTAGCAAATGCATTTCCAAGATTGACGTCAGAGATATTCGTCTGTGATACTGAAAAGGGAGAGATTGAGTCAAGAAATTAATCACCACAGGCTAAGGACTCTCATGGATTTGATAGAATGCCTATCAGAATGTTAAAGTACCTTGCTGCAAATTTTAGCCTTGTATTTAGCCATATTTGTAATTTTTCCTTTAGGAATGGTCAGTTTCCTGAACGATTAAGGTACTCAGTAGTAAAGCCACTTTATAAAAAGAGAGAAAGAGATCATGTAGACAATTTTAGACCTATTTCTACGGCATTTGTTTTCGATAAAGTTATTAAAAAGGCTGTCTCTGTGATTATAATTGATCATTTTATATCACATAATTTACTATCGAATGTACAGTTCGGCTTCAGAAATCGTTTAACAATTGAAAATGGTATATTTTCTTTTTCTTTGTGAGGTACTGGATGAGTTAAACAAAAGGCTTCGAACGCTAGGCAGGCATATTTTTTTGGCTTAACTGAGGCGTTTGATTATGTTGACCACAAAATATTGCCCCATAACTTGAACCAGAGTTGAGAATGACTGTGATGTTGGGTCTGGCTTTGTACACAAGGCAGACCAACAGGCATTACATGCATTGACCAAAAAATGGATAGTGCATTGCAAATGGCTAGTTGCTAGCTGAAATCTAGATCTGCCAATAATTATTCCAAAGGGCGACTGATAGCTGAAATCTATTATTTACAAATCAAAATGACGGTCGCTGCGTGCAACAGCGTCTGAATAGAGGGTAACCTGAAAATAAATCTTGTTCAGACTGAAAAGCTTATGTGCACGAATAAGCATGGTTTTAGAAAGCATCGTTCGCGCGAAGCTCAGCTTGTCCTTTTCTCACATAATATACCGAGAACTATGGATGAAGGGCAGCAGGCAGATTCCATATTTCTAGATTTCCGGAAAACATTTGACCCGGTGCTCCATTGCAGGCTGTTAACGAAGTTACGAGCATATGGACTAAGTTCACAGATAAGAGAGTGGCTCGAAGACTTCTTAAATAATAGAACCAAGTTTGCTGTCCTCGACAGCGCGTTTTCATCAAAGATGAGGATATCGTCAGTTATGCCTCAGACAACTGTGATAGGACAACTGATATTCTCTATACACATAAATGATTTGGCTGACAGAGTCACTAGCTGTCAGGGGTCGTTTGCTGATAATGCTGTGGAGTACGGTGGGATGTCGATGTAGATTGACTTTTGGAAGATACAAGACGACTTAGACAGCATTTACAGTTGGTGTGATGAATGACAGCTGGCCCTAAATGTGGACAACCGTAAGTTACTGCGGATGAGTAGGAAAATCAAACCTGTAATGTTAGGATACAGTATTAGTAGTGTCCTGCTTGACACAGTCAAATCGTTTAAATATCTGGGCGTAACGTTGCAAAGCGATATGAGGTGGAACGAGCATTGTGATAGGGAAGGAGAATGGTCGACTTCGGTTTACTGGTGGAATTATAGGAAAGAGTTATTCACCTGTAAAGGAGACAGCAGATATGACATTGGGGCGACCTATTCCGGAGTACTGAGCGAGTATTAGGGATCCGTAACAGGTCGAAGCAGTTCAGAGGAGGTGGGCAGCTACATTTGTTACCAGTTGGACTGAACAACCGAGATGTTTCGGAAACTCATATGGGAATTCTTGGAGAAAATTGACGTTCTTTTGGAGAAACACTATTGAGAAAATTTAGAGAACTCGGATTTGAAGCTGACTGCCGAACGATTCTACTGCCGCCATCATACACTGCGCGTAAGGACCACGATACGAGAAATTAGGCACACAGACAGTCGTTAGGCATACGGTGGCATAAAGACAGTATTTTTTGCCTCACACTATTGGCAAGTGGAACGGGAAAGGAAATGACGTGTAGCGGAACAGGGTACCCTCTATCACGCACCTTATGGTAGCTTGCTGAATATCTACGTAAATGTAGATATAGATTTAGACGTAATTCCTCTTGGCTAACTATGGTTCACATCCATCACATGTTTTGTCTGTTAATAAGAAGTAACATCGCTATGCTAATTGGTAATTATTTTTGTTTTTATCATTATTTCTGGAATTCAAAATCACTGTCATCAAGATTTTAGCATTTTAAAGCCACGTATTTATATTTCTGATTTTTACCTAAATAGGCATAAGTAATGTGTCGACATGCTGAGTTTAAGGCGCGCGACACACACAAAGAGAGAAAGATTAGTAAGATAAAGCGTAGTGAGGGAAAGAGAGGGACAGTCACACAGACACACACACACACACACACACACACACACACACACGCAGATTAGATTAAATTAGATTAGATTAGTTTTTCGTTCCATAGATTCATGCTGAGGCGATCCTCGTGGATGCAGAACATGTAAATTTTTTTTAAAGCTGAAATAACAATACTAATAGTATCAATATATGCTATACATCATTTGTTTTTATTAAAAAATTCGTCAATGGAGTAGAAGGAGTTGGCCACTAGTAAGTCTTTCAGGCTCCTTTTAAACTGATCTTTATTTGTAACTAAATTTTTTATGTTTGCAGGCAAATTATTGAAGATGAGTATTCCTGAGTAGTGGATCCCTTTTTGAACTAAAGTGCTTTTAAGTCCTTGTGCAGATCATTTTTGTTCCTGATATTGTATGTATGAACTGAGCTGTTTGTTGGAAAAAGAGATAAATTATTGAGGACAAATTTCATTAAGGAGTAAATATACTGAGAGGCAGTAGTTAGTATACCCAGTTCTTTGAAGAGGTTTCTACAGGACAAAAGTGAATCTACTCCCCAAGTAATACGTATTACACGCTATTTGACTCTGAAAACTTTTATTTGACTTGAAGAGTTACCCCAAAATATTATACCATATGACATTATGGAATTAAAGTAGGCAAAGTATGCAAGCTTTTTCATTTGTATGTCGCCTATGTCCGCTAACACTCGAATTGCAAATACAGATTTGTTAAGGTGTTTCTACAGTTCTGTGGTGTGCTCCTCCCAACTGAATTTATTATCAAGTTGTAATCCGAGGAATTTGGGACTGTCAGCCTCTTCTATCTGCTCTTCTTCATACTTTATGCATATGCTGGGTGGAAGCCTCTTACAGGTTCCGAATTACATATAGTGAGTGTTTTCGAAGTTTAATGTCAGTGAGTTGGCTTTAAACCATTTATTAATATCCAAGAAAATATCATTAGCAGATCTTCCTAGAAATACACTCGACATACTATTTATTGCAATACTTGTGTCATCTGCAAACAAAACGAACTCTGCTTCTGGTAGTGTAACTGATGAGAGATCATTAATGTACACAATAAAAGGCAATGGCCCTAAGATGGATCATTGTGGCACACCACATATAATTTCTTCCCATTCTGATGATGACTGATGACTTAATTCACTAGTCTCTTGCACTGACACCCTTTGTTTCCTGTTAGCGAGGTATGGCTTGAACCATTTTGCAGCACTGCCCGTGACACCATAGAATTCTAATTTATTTAAAAGGCTGTTGTGGTTCACAGAATCGAGAGCCTTTGACAAATCACAGAAAATACCTGCTGCTTGTAACTTGTTATTTAATGAATTAAGTACATTTTCAGTGTAGGTGTAAATAGCCCTCTCGACATCAGAACCGTTCAGAAATCCAAACTGTGTTCTCGATAATATGTTATTTGTGGTCAGATAATTGAGAAGCTGCCTGCACATTACTTTTTCTAAAATTTTTGGGTATGCTGACAAAAGTGAAATCGGTCTGTAGTTTGATGGTATTTCTTGCTCCCCTTTCTTGAATAGAGGCTTAACATGTGCATATTTTAGCCAGTCAGGAAATGTCCCAGTTACAATTGACTGGTCACACAAGTAACTCAGAAAGGTACTAAACTCACAAGA
Source organism: Schistocerca americana (assembly GCF_021461395.2). NCBI lineage: Eukaryota > Metazoa > Arthropoda > Insecta > Orthoptera > Acrididae > Schistocerca > Schistocerca americana. The sequence goes on along the minus strand of NC_060130.1, from coordinate 974,477,956 downwards.
ACATGCCTTAATTAACTTTGTTGATATTTCATCGTAACCACTACAATGCTTTGGTGTTAAAGATTTTATTATGAAAGTTATTTCTTTTGGTGAAGTGAGTGACATATACATGTAGCTGAAGCTATTTTAAAGGCTAGTTTCAGATATTCAAGGGCATTATTTACTGATCCTGACAATCCCATTCTATCAGTAACGGATATAAAGTACTTGTTAAATAGATTTGCCACACTATGACCATCGGTTACTAATGTGTCATTGGAGCTGTTCCTGGTCGACAGATAGATTTTCCTTTTTGTCTTACAGGAAATCTTTATTCCTTGTGTAATCCACGGTTTTATTATAGACTTCGGTTTAATTTGAGTAACTTTTAGAGGAAAACAGTTCTCAAACGTGGTACTGCCCTTGTTCATGAGTGTATTACATTTTTCATTCATGTCATGGGCACTATAAACATCTTTCCAGTTCATATCTTTGAGCAGTTTTCTAAAACACTCAATTTTTAGTTGATTGACTACTCTCCTGTACTCAGATTTAGCAGTCTTGATAATCTGCTTAGAATTTACACCTAAAACAAGGAGCTGCATGTCATGATCTGATAGTCCGTTTATAACAGGTTTTATGATATGATTTTGTTCCTTTGATTTGTCTATAAAAATGTTATCAACGGCTGTCCTTGAGGATTTAGTGATCCTAGTAGGAAAGTTTACAGTGTGAGTTAGATTGAAAGACAACATTACTAACTGCAGTAATTGTTTACTGGAAGATTGCATTAGAAAATCTGTATTAAAGTCACCAGCAATCAAAATTTCTTTGTTTCTTCCTGTTAAATAACCCAAAAGAGCTTCTAGATGAATTATGAATAGATTATAATTTCCTGCAGGTGCTCGGTAAATAGTTACTATTATATGGGATCTGTTATGGAACTCTACTTCTATTGCACATGCTTCTAGATCCTGCTCTGAACAGAGTTTATTAATGTCAATGTTCTTGAATTCATGACAGGTTTTAATAAATGTGGCAACTCCTCCCCCATCCATATCTCCTATGCAGAAGTAGGAAGCTAGCTTCAATCCTGAAATGTCTAACATATCTATACCAGTGGTTACTTGATGTTCCGAGAGGCAGATTATGGCAATTTGATTAGATGAATTCATTTCATCGATACAAATGAGTAGTTCATCAACTTTCTTTCTGAGTCCCGGAATGTTCTGGTGTAATGAAGATAACTGATAGTGCATACTAATGGGATTATAGCTGCTTTGGTGAAGATGAACTGGCAGTGTCTGATTACTTTCTGTTAAAAATTGTTTAAATGGAGGCTCTATGCTAAAATCTGACTCCTGTTCATCTGTTTTCTCAAACTGAGTGTGTCTTCCAATCTCTCTTAAAACTCGTTTTCTTCCCCCCTTCCCTACCTTAAAAAAGGCATCCCTCTGACACCTGTGACCACTGGTATTTTACCACTTCTGACAGTGTCCCCCCTTAAGTTTTCCCCTCCCTTTCCTATTGAGGTGAAGGCCACGTCTGGTGTAGTCCCACCTACCGATAGCATCCACAGGAATCAATCCAATATGGGACACTATATCCGTCCTAAGCAGCCACTCCAACTCCAATTTCACCCTCCCTACGGAAGAGTTCAATTGAGGCCGATCATCGCGTTTCAACACAGACACAAATCCCACACTCGTATGCTTCGTTGCTGATGCTATCTTCACCAGGTCACTCTTTATGGAATATTCAGAGTCTCTGTCAATGCTACTTCTCGGACCACCCACTATAACCACGGCATTCTCTTTTGTGAAATCCTTGCATAAAGAACCTATATCCTCTGTTACCTGACCCAGATCTGCACTAGGCTTGAAAAAGTTTGTGACCTCGTACCCTGGACCTAGATTTCCCTGCAGTAGTTGGCCAACACCTCTACCATGGGAACAAACTAACAACAGACCTTTCTTTCTCTTTAAAAATTTCCCTTCTTTTTTCAAGTCCTTGAAAGCTTGATGTGCCCTTTATACAGCTTCAGCTACATGAGGCTCATCCGATTCTGACTGAGGCAACAGGTCAAATCTACACTCCTGGAAATGGAAAAAAGAACACATTGACACCGGTGTGTCAGACCCACCATACTTGCTCCGGAAACTGCGAGAGGGCTGTACAAGCAATGATCACACGCACGGCACAGCGGACACACCAGGAACCGCGGTGTTGGCCGTCGAATGGCGCTAGCTGCGCAGCATTTGTGCACCGCCGCCGTCAGTGTCAGCCAGTTTGCCGTGGCATACGGAGCTCCATCGCAGTCTTTAACACTGGTAGCATGCCGCGACAGCGTGGACGTGAATCGTATGTGCAGTTGACGGACTTTGAGCGAGGGCGTATAGTGGGCATGCGGGAGGCCGGGTGGACGTACCGCCGAATTGCTCAACACGTGGGGCGTGAGGTCTCCACAGTACATCGATGTTGTCGCCAGTGGTCGGCGGAAGGTGCACGTGCCCGTCGACCTGGGACCGGACCGCAGCGACGCACGGATGCACGCCAAGACCGTAGGATCCTACGCAGTGCCGTAGGGGACCGCACCGCCACTTCCCAGCAAATTAGGGACACTGTTGCTCCTGGGGTATCGGCGAGGACCATTCGCAACCGTCTCCATGAAGCTCGGCTACGGTCCCGCACACTGTTAGGCCGTCTTCCGCTCACGCCCCAACATCGTGCAGCCCGCCTCCAGTGGTGTCGCGACAGGCGTGAATGGAGGGACGAATGGAGACGTGTCGTCTTCAGCGATGAGAGTCGCTTCTGCCTTGGTGCCAATGATGGTCGTATGCGTGTTTGGCGCCGCGCAGGTGAGCGCCACAATCAGGACTGCATACGACCGAGGCACACAAGGCCAACACCCGGCATCATGGTGTGGGGAGCGATCTCCTACACTGGCCGTACACCACTGGTGATCGTCGAGGGGACACTGAATAGTGCACGGTACATCCAAACCGTCATCGAACCCATCGTTCTACCATTCCTAGACCGGCAAGGGAACTTGCTGTTCCAACAGGACAATGCACGTCCGCATGTATCCCGTGCCACCCAACGTGCTCTAGAAGGTGTAAGTCAACTACCCTGGCCAGCAAGATCTCCGGATCTGTCCCCCATTGAGCATGTTTGGGACTGGATGAAGCGTCGTCTCACGCGGTCTGCACGTCCAGCACGAACGCTGGTCCAACTGAGGCGCCAGGTGGAAATGGTATGGCAAGCCGTTCCACAGGACTACATCCAGCATCTCTACGATCGTCTCCATGGGAGAATAGCAGCCTGCATTGCTGCGAATGGTGGATATACACTGTACTAGTGCCGACATTGTGCATGCTCTGTTGCCTGTGTCTATGTGCCTGTGGTTCTGTCAGTGTGATCATGTGATGTATCTGACCCCAGGAATGTGTCAATAAAGTTTCCCCTTCCTGGGACAATGAATTCATGGTGTTCTTATTTCAATTTCCAGGAGTGTATTTTCAAGATTTATGACAAAGCTGTCTGATGCTCTCCTTTGCCTGTTCCCCCCATTACCTGTTGCCACTTCCCACCTGTGTTCACCCTTCTCCCTCTTTAACCTGTCCAGATCCTCCCTTGCCTTGAAGAGCTGCAATTTACCCTTCCTGTTCCAGTATTTTCCTATGTCTACTGCAGATCCTACAATATCACTGGTGAGCCTCATTAATGTCCCCATTTCCCACGCAACTAAATTCGGCCCAATGAAAGAAACTACAGCACCCATCACACCATACCCCGGAATTAACGATCCTACGGCATGTCACACACATCTCACTCATGGTAAAAACAGAAATCGTATAAACTGATTTAAGTACTTACTAAAACGTAAACAAAGGACCCTAGAAACTATTCAGGCAGATATAAATATATTGAAAGAGTACTGAATAAAAAAACTGGTGATTACATATAAGTTTAAGTCAGTGTTTACTTACGATACGCGCGCGAGAAATTAAGCCTAAAATCCGTGCTATAGGCGCGAGAAGGAAAATCAACTTCTTACCCCGTTTAATCTTCTTTAACACTTAACACTTCCACTAATGTGACAACACCTATACTATATTTATACCAACTGGAAACGTCTACCTCTAAGTTTAATTCACTGCTTACTTACGATTCGCACGCGTGAAATTAGGCCTAGGATTCGTGCTACAGGCGCGAGAAGAAAAATACGCTTCTTACCCCGTTTAATCTTATTTTATACTACACTAACACTTCCACTAATTTAACAACACTTATATTATATTTATAACACCTGTACACGTTTAGAAATAGCTTAATAACAGCGCTTTTTATAATTATTTAGTGCAGCAAATATTCGAAGAGTCCACGTCGGCGCAGTGTTGCCAACCAGAGAGAGAGAGAGAGAGAGAGAGAGAGAGAAAGAAAGAGAGAGCTAGAGAGAGAGAGAGAGAGACAAACAAGCGCCCTTGCTTTTAATTGAGTCTTGAGACACACGAGTACCAGAAAAACTACTGCAAAGAACTTTCTGAAATCACGGTAGCTGTTACTCTAATTCGTATGAAACGCATCATTTTTTCGGTTTGTTATACGCGGGAAGCCGTTAAAAAAAAGTTGATTTATTGGATTGCATTGTCCTTCTTCTCTAGAGCCCATTTCAGTGTAAGCAATATCCATTCGATATTTCAAACGGACGAGACAAAACCATTGTCTATTACTCCCATACATATTCAAAATGTCACCACGTACGTTTTTCTTTAACTGAGCGGTACGACGGAATTTCTGACACTCGCTTCCATTTCATAATTATGTTCACTTGCAATCAACAAAATTCCACAGGTTTCTAACGCCATTCGAGTAAAACGTCGATGATGTTTCTCAGTCTGCACCACTCATTTTTAAAACTTCTTCATGTACGTCTGCATCCATATTATGCAAACCACTTCGAAGTGCATGGTAAACATTACTTCTCGCTGTGCCGTGTATTAGAGTTTCGTTTCCGTACGCTGCACGAAAAATATGACTGCTTAAATATTAATTACTGATATCGTTTATTCGCGGTTATTGCAGGATAGATTCGCAACGGTTTATAGTGTATTCCTATATTCCTCACGTGTCACTGGTTCTTTGTCGGGATGGTTGGCGTTACCATCAAGCGTGGGCCATTTCGAATTTTTCAGCATGTCTGTTACACTCCAGTTGGTCAAAAAAACATGTCACAATTCGTGCTGCCCTTCTTTGTGTATTTTCAATACCGAAATTTGTTTTTAATTCGTGTAGGTTCCACATGTGAAAGCCGTATTCTAGGATGAATGGCACGAGTGTTTTTAAGCAATCTGTTAACTAGAGGGACTGCAATTTTTTACTATCCTACTAGTTACACTAAGTTTTGCACCTACATTGTTTACGACTGAGTCGTTATCATTGCAGTTCATATCGCTACAAATTGTCACAAGCATGCGTTTGTGTAAGTTGACTGACTCAAATTGTAACTCATTGATGTTCAACATTTATCATTTTGTGAAATACAGAATTTTACCTATTTGAATTCTTAAATCAAGTTACAAAACTATACACTGCTTTGTAGTGTTACCAAACTCTGACTTACTCTTTGTGGAACATTTTTTTCAGACGGCACTGAGATATAGATAATTTATTCCATTCACAGAATCTGAGTTTACTATTTATGTTATCTGCGAGGTCATTAATATCGAACAAGAACAGCAAGAGTCCCAAAACACTTCTTTGCGACAAGCTGGAACTTACTTCTACTTCTTGGCGGCTTGTGTTGGCTATACGCAACAACTCGCATAAGATGATTTATAGTACTATTAACTAGTTTTAGAGCCACTGAATGCTCGTCAACAGATTGAAGTGATAGAGTAACATTAATCTTTGAATCATATACAGCTAGACACTAGAGACAAGGTGGTGGCGAAAGCAACGAAATTTGGTGTATTACTCACTCAAAGGTTTACGAAAGGAAAATATAAATAAGTTGTACGATACTTATATTGCACTGCCTTGTCGTACACTCCTTCACGCACATACACACATAATTCGGATGCATTTGGATTCGTAGTAAGAACGCACTGAACGTGAATACAAGGAGTATGACACGTTGCTACCTCGTTGTCCTTGACATGAGAAGCATTACATCTATAATCGTGCACTAAACAACTGACAGTTCGTCATCCACAATGCATATAATGTACTTTTTTTCCGTCGATAACTTTCCTTATTAATAAATCCTCAGTCCCCTTCTTCTCTTCCTTTTTCTTCTCCTTTGCCACTCGCACGAGATCGAAGTTCGTGAAAGTCTTCTTCATTATCCAGCAGATGTTTCTCTCACAAGTCCTTACGTACACAGTTTTGTAAAGTCTCTTCGCGTCTTCTAAGGCCTCGTCGCCACTGCAATGGAGACCGAGCTGGCACTGTTGTTACGGTAGGCTGTGTTTGTGAGATCGTGAAACGGCTTCTGGGGCAGTACACAACTAAGAAAATTTCTCCCTGCCACTATTACACAGCTATAACTCAGGTTCAGGTAACAGGATACGAGAATGAAGGTTCTACAACACTAAACAAATTAGTAACGAAGTCCCACAGATCAATTAAAAAGGGTTTACTTACCTTTGTGACTTTTTGATTAACGAAGTCTGCAACGCTGCATGTAATTTAACACAAAAAGGTCCTCACTGGCTAAGTGCAAATAATGGTAGGTAAAGTTCACAGTACATAGCAAATAAAATTTAAAACAACTGCCAGTTTATTTATAAGAGTTCCCTAAACGACGTTTCCTGTCTATGTCAGTCCTGAACGATAATCTATAACCAAGTAGGCGAGACCTGCTCTTCTATCTTCCAAGGAGGCCTCTGTCCGTTGTCGTCCGGCCATTGGCAGATTGTACTTGGCCGGCAATTCGCCGAGGCGACGTGGCGCTGGTGGAACTTGCGCAAGTGGCGAGTCTCTATGGCACTGGCATCGACTCGCATCTTTGCGCCTGTGCTGCCTTTGCCCTGGCTATGTCTTGTTCGGACGACACAGAACACAGTATATTCGTCTTTTTCGTTCATTCTCTTCCTTTCTCACTGTGTGCTACCATTTGTACCACGCTCTTGCCAAAATAGGTGTCGTGCTTCCTCAAGAGGTGCCCATACCACTGCAGTCCTCTGCCTTGAACCGATGTTGATATATCCGTCACAGTAAACCGATCCTCTATGTTCTCGCTTCTTTCACTGCGGACTCTGGTGACGCCACAAATTCTTCTTAACATTCTCATTTCAGTCACATCTACTGACTTATAATATGCCTTAGTTGGTGCCCTTGTGTCTCTCCATATAGCATTCCATACCTCAATACTGACTTATACACCATCCCTTTAATCGTCAAATTTGTTCTTCTATCGCACAATGATGCGACATTTTCCAGTTCATCCAACAAATCAGCATGGCTTTTTCTATATCTGACTTACCATTACTAGGCATTGTTGAACCTAAGTAGGCCTACTTAAGCTACAAACTTTTTCCAACTTTTTTCCATCCAACTGACCTGTTTCCTCTAATTTTTCTTCTAGATACATATACTCAAGTATCTTCCTTACAAAATTTTTCCGCCGCTTTTCTCCATTTTTCAGTCTCACTTCCAGCTCATTTTTGTTGGTGCTACATAACACAGTACTATATGCGAACATAATACGCTCTCTAGCACCTGCTGATGCTAAATCGACGCCAGATTTAAAATATACGGACTCTGTACATAACTTTGATGAAACGTTACTTCAGCTGGTATCCAGTCTGTTTGCCATACATTGCTTTTTATACGAGTTATGGGACCATTATACATGTCCCCAATAATAAGTAGATATTTCTCTGACACTTTACTCTCTCTTGTACAATTCCAAACCTTTTCTACGTCTATAAGAATTACATGAGATTCCTGCTTCTTCTCTCCGTGTTTCTCCAGAAGTTGCTCAACTGCATAGATTTCATGCATTATTCCTTTACCCCTTAAGATTCTGAACCGTTTGCAGGAGCGCTAAGATTGCACCCGCTGTTCCTCTGCCTCGTGATGACTGGGTGTTGTGTGATGTCCTTAGGTTAGTTAGGTTTAAGTAGTTCTAAGTTCTAGGGGACTGATGACCATAGCTGTTAAGTCCCATGGTGCTCAGAGCCATTTTTAGCCATTTTGCACCCACTGTTCCTTTACCCGTTGTGAAGCCGAACTCTTCAGTCCATATTCCTGTTCCTTGACAGAGTCGTGATTCCCTTATCTTCCCTCAGATCTTTGTAGTGTGTACCATTAGTTTCATTCCTCTAGAATTACTACAGTCCTGAATGTCAACGACTTCCTTGATGAATTGGAGTATTGTAGTGTCTGTCAAGTCATGCGGAGTACTTTCTTCCTGGTGTATCTGTTGCATCAAACGCCAGAACACATCAAACCCTTCCCGATCAAGACACTTTCAAGCTCCAACAGGGGTTTCATTAGGACCTAGAGCTTTTTTACTTTTCGTTTCCTTCACAGCTGCTGCCAGTTCTTCGGTGGTTATATCTGCAGCGTTCTCTGGAAAGGAATACCATCTCCAAGAGCTGAACTTGGATTTTACGCATTAACCAGATGCTCAAAATGTTGTTCACATCGTTTCCGAATACTGTTTTATTCTAGGAGCATCATTCTCCCCTCAGTCTTCATGTGTCTTACGTGGATAAAGTATTTTGGTTCCTTGTGTCATGCTCTAGCTATTCTAAAAATCTCAGCACCCATCTTAGTAGTCTCTACCTCTTCATAAACTTTATTCCATGCAACGGCGTTTACTTTTGCCACAGGTCATTTAGCGGTTTTATTTTCCAGCCTGTAACTTTCTGTATTATTGTGGCATACCTTTATGACTTGATTTCCACTTGTACCTTATCGTTTCGATAAATTCAGTCAAAAATTTCCTTTCATACCCTACACGATCGTACCATCCTTAATAAGCCTTGGTATGATACCGAGCCGAATGCTTTTGGAAGTCAAGAAGTGCTGCACGTGCCTAACTGCTCTGATCCATAATTTTCAGGATTTCATACGGGGGAAGTGCCAATTGGTTATCAGAGTGTACAGAATGTCAGTAACACTGGTGCTGGCCAATGGTTTTGTTGATCACTTCTGCTGCTCTTATGGCAGACGGGTGTGATCTAACTACAGAGCACAACTTTCTGTTTCAAGGTTCCTCATTATATTATGCTTAAAATAAGGCCTATCTCAGAAATAAATTATAAAGAGTACAATGGAGAGCTTCCATTCGACAATGCATCGTTTTTACTTTCAGCGACTTCATCTGCTTCTCAAAACCGTGGACTCGGAAGTTCGGGCCTGCTACTGGGACAATTAAATTCGAAGAGTGAAACAAAATGGCAGATGAAAAATACGGGACGTAGTCTTTGTTATTATTTTTCGGTGTTGAACGACGAAATAACAAATTTGGTCTAAGTTATTTCATACAATATTTGCTCATCATGGTTTCAGTAATCGAAGCTTTCGGGACGTGGAAATTTATTTATGCACGTCCACAATATAAACGTTTAGATATTATCTATGCTTCAGCGACAAAGCGATTTACAATGACACGAACCTGTTTGCTATCTAATATTTCTGGATTTACGTAATACTCAAATACTGTAAAACGAAATTAAAGAAGGAGCAAATATGTACGTGAGTTTTAAGCATGGTTTTCGTTGTACGAGCTCTGTTGTAAGTTTTCAAAGCTGTCTAATAATCAGCAAGGCTACTGACTACATTTCCCCGGAGGCGAGTCATGTGATGGATTGTTTTGTCGAGTAATCGTGTGTACTATATCTGCAATATCCAATATCCTGAAGTACGTACAATGAGACTGATAACGAAATTAAGATACCAAAAGATAGCTAAGGTCATTATTCTTCGTGTACCCGTAAGATAATGAATAACTATGACCACAGTTCCAATAGAGCGATAACACGGAAAATTAGCAACATAAATTTGAGTTCATTCGTCGGGATCTTAGGGACGCTGCTGCTTTCACTGTTTCTACATCCCACCTAAAAATATTTGATATAAACTCAACTAGCAACAGAGAGAATCAAGGAAAAGAAATATGTTCCTTCCAGTTCGAAACAAGAGCAATGCGAACGAATACGAAAATAAGAAGCTTGAAAACTTGATTTTATAACTTCAAATGCAGTTATAGTCCCTTGTGCTGGTTCTGCAGCGTCGTGCATGAGGGACCACACAGTGAATCGCATGGCGGCAGCAAATAAAATACACTGGAGGAATCGCATTCAGTTCTTCATTTGACAGTCCCGGAACACGTGGAGTACACTGGGAAAAATAATAAGAATCTTATCATTCGAGTACTACATGTTTCATCGTATAAAGTCGATACTGACAAGTGACTTTTATAACATGTGATATTATTCATCACCTTTATCTGTGGTTTTTAGTTCATGTTTTCTTATAAACATTGCGGTATCTCAATATTCCACACGTGACTTTCATGTAGACGGAACCCCTAAGGTCAATTACTTGTCCCTTCAGTTTACTTTATTAAATTTTCAGATTTCCTCTATGCTTCTTTACATTTAAAATCGTGATCTTTACTGTCATAAAATATATGTACTTTAATTGAGTAATAACGTGCATTTTTCCCAGTGTCATTCATCCAGATTAAAAACTATACAGCTATACTAGAAAAATGATCTACACCTAAATGTTTAATTTATACAGGGTGAGTAAGCTGACGTTACCGCTGGATATATTTCGTCAACCACATTAAATACTGACGAACCGATTCCACAGACCGAACGTGAGGAGAGGGGCTAGTGTAATTGTTTAATACAAACCATACAAAAATACACGGAAGTATGTTTTTTAACACAAACCTACGTTTTTTTAAATGGAACCACGTTAGTTTTGTTAGCACATCTGAACATATAAACAAATACGTAATCAGTGCATTGTAAAATGTTAATTACATCCGGAGATATTGTAACCTAAAGTTGACGCTTGAAACCTCCGACGTTCAGTGGCGTGTTGTAACAAACACGGGCCACGGTCGGCGAGCAGCATCTGCATGTTTACGATGACGACCGTGTTTCTGGCCAAGAGAAGTCTACTAATATCAAATACCGGCCTTAATTTGAGGAAGAAATTTCTGAGGATGTACGTCTGGAGTACAGCATTGTATGGTAGTGAAACATGGACTGTGGGAAAACCGGAACAGAAGAGAATCGAAGCATTTGAGATGTGGTGCTATAGACGAATGTTGAAAATTAGGTGGACTGATAAGGTAAGGAATGAGGAGGTTCTACGCAGAATCGGAGAGGAAAGGAATATGTGGAAAACACTGGTAAGGAGAAGGGACAGGATGATAGGACATCTGCTAAGACATCAGGGAATGACTTCCATGGTACTAGAGGGAGCTGTAGAGGACAAAAACTGTAGAGGAAGACAGAGATTGGTATACGTCAAGCAAATAATTAGGACGTAGGTTCCAAGTGCTACTCTGAGATGAAGAGGTTAGCTCAGGAAAGGAATTCGTGGCGGGCCGCATCAAACCAGTCAATCGACTGAGGAAAAAAAAAAAAAAAAAAAAAAAAAAAAAAAAAAAAAAAAAAAAAAAAAAAAACTTTAATCATCGAGTGCAATTCTGTCAATGGGCATTAACAGAGAATGCGTTGCAGTTCTGCCTGTTTACCGATGAAGCAGGTTTCGCAAACCACGGGGCAGTGAATCTACGGAACATGCATTACTGGTCCGTGGACAATCCTCGCTGGCTCAGACAGGTAGAGCGACAGCGACCGTGGACTGTAAATGTATGGTGCGGAATCATTGGCGACCACCTCATTGGTCCCCACTTCATTGCAGGGGCCCAAACAGCTGCAATAAACATCGCGTTTCTACAGAATGATCTGCCAACGTTGCTCGAAAATGTCCCACTGGAAACGCGTCGACGTATGTGGTATCAGCATGATGGTGCACCTGCACATTCCGCAATTAACACTAGGCTGACCTTTGACAGGATGTTCGACGGGCGTTTCTTAGGACGTGGAAGACGCATAAAGTGGCCAGCCCGTTCTCCTGATCTTACACCTCTGGACATCTTTCTGTGGGGTACGTTAAAGGAGAATGTGTACCGTGATGTGCCTACAACCCCAGAGGATATGACACAACGTATTGTGGCAGCCTGCGGCAACATTACACCAGATGTACTGCGGCGTGTACCACATCCATTGCGCCAGAGATTGCAATTGTGTGCAGCAAATGATGGCCACCACATTGAACATCTATTGGCCTGACATGTCGGGACACACTCTATTCCACTCCGTAATTGAAAACGGAAATCACGTGTGTACGTGTACCTCACCCCTCATGGTAATGTACATGTGCATCAGAGAAAATGACCAATAAAAAGGTGTTAGCATGTGGACGTAATGTGCTGTTCCAGTCTCTTCTGTACCTAAGGTCCATCACCCTTCCCTTTGGATCCCTAAGTAATTCGGTGCTCTCCGATACACACGATCGAACAGCGGAGGAGTGGTACTCAAGCGTCAACCTTAGGTTACAATATCTCCGGATGTAATTAACATTTTACAATGCAACAAACGGCACTGATTACGTATTTGTTTATATGTTCAGATGTGCTAACAAAACTAACGGGGTTCCATTTGAAAAAAACGGGGGTTGGTGTTAAAAAACATACTTCCGTGCATTTTTTAATGGTTTGTATTAACCAATTACACTAGCCCCTCTCCTCACGTTCGGTCTGTGGAATCGATTCGTCAGTATTTGATGTGGTTTACGAAATATATCCAGCGGTAATGTTAGGTGACTCACCCTGTATAGTAGTTGCATGTAGGGTATTTACTGATTAAAGCTTCAAAGCATGAACTCCTATTAAGGATGCAATGGAAAGGTTGATATGAAGGTCAACTAAACAAGGAATACATAATAGATCACAGGAACATGCACATTAAAGAATAAACTCCGCCCGAAGAGGCCACGAAGGCTCAACGGTACCGACCGGCTGCCGTGTCATCCTCAGTCCACAGGCGTCACTGTATGCAGATATGGAGGGGCATGTGGTCAGCACACCGCTCTACTGGCCGTTTCTCAGTTTACGAGACCGAACAACCTCATTAGAGAATGTGGAGTAATACAAGATAAGATAATAACTTATAATACACTTTAACATTGGAGCTTTGTAAGCCACCGTAATGTGTGTAACGCTGGACACATAGTGTATCACTGAGAGCTCTGCGGTTATCTGTGCAACATATCAAGTGGTTGAAGTAGCGTAGCTCCTACAGGCAGATGAAACTTCCCCTATGGTTTCCCATACATTTACAGGTTTAAAGAACAGTTTACCATGTGAAAGAACTTGTGAAATGGCCTTTACTTAAAACTTTCGTCCATAGTGACGCGAATCATTGCAAAAGTTTTGGGTTTTGGTCACGCACAACCTAGTTTTTAAAGCGTCAGTATCCAATACTTCAATGCACATGCCGCCTGTATCTCGACCTGCTGACTTTGGGATGGATGAGGCAGAGATACGGTGATTAACACTTATATGGACGCTTTTGCTATGACTGGTCTTTTCAACAAGTTACTAGCAGCTGATGGGTGCAGATACAACATCGCTGTCACAGTTTACGGAAACCAGTTCACATATGCTGCCTGCTGATAGGATCGTTATAAGACTGGAGATCGCACCCTCAGCGTCAGTTACGGCCAGAATATGGTGTCTTGAATCACCGAAATCGGTAGGTATTTGATAAATAACGTCGAAAGGACTGCTGCAGGTGTTCTATTTTATTACATTCCACATTTGTTCCTGACCGGTGTAATGTCTTTCTATGGTGGCGGTTGTAACTCCCTACGTTTGGTGTTTTAGTAGCTTAAAATGAGTTTCTTTCTAAAACCGGCACGGAGATATTCCCAGTGCAAGGAGTTTCCAGTGAAACCATTCAGCTACCACTGCAGAAACTATAAACAGTTTTATCGGTTAGGTTTTCTTCTCTGTCTTTCTATGTTTCCACTCCGATGACGTATGACAGCACAGTAGTGGAGCAACTTTCTTGGGTTTTAGTGATCCGTTCCTAGGTCACACCAGCACTCAAGAAAGGAAATAAGAGTACTCCGCTGAATTACAGACCCATATCGCTCACGTCGACTTACAGTGCGACTCTCGAACTCTACTGTGCTCGAACATTATGGGTTACCTTGAAGAGAACCATTTATTGACAAACAGGCACTATGGATTCAGAAAATATAATTCTTGTGAAACTTAACTATCACTTTATTCCCAAGAAGTAAACAGGGGATGTGAAACTGATTCCATATTTTTAGATTTCCAGAAGGCTTTTGACACCGTACCTCACAAAGCGGCTTCTAAACAAATAGCGTGCCAATGGAATATTGTCTCAGTTCTGCGACTGGATTCGTGATTTACTGTCAGAAAGGTAGCTCGTAATAACTTATGGAAAGGCATCGAGTACAATTGAAGTAATGTCTGGCATCCCCCATGGAAGTGCTCTATGCCCTCTGCAGTTTAAACGATTTAGGAGACAATCTGAGAAGCCCTCTATGACTATTTGCAGATGATGCTGTCATTCACCGTCTTCAATGGTCATCAGATTGCAAAATTATTTAGATATGATATCTGTATGGTGTGAAATGTGCCAATAGACTGTAAGCAATAAAAAGTGTTACGTCATCCATACGAGTAGTAAAAGGAATCCATTACATTTCGGTTACAGGATGAAACACACAATTCTAAACGCTGCAGATTTAACAAAATACTTTGTGAATACAATTACGAATAAATTAAATTGGAATGATGACATATCATGTTGTGGGGAAAGAAAACCAAAGACTGTGGTTTATAGGCAGAAGACTTATAAAGCACAACAGCTTTACCTAAAGAGACTGTTTCCACCACGCTCTTCTGCCCTCTTCTGGAATACTGCTGTGCTGTGTGGTATGTGAATAACATAGGTCTGACGGTGGATATTGAAAAAGTTCAAAAAAGGGCAGCTCGTTTTATATTATCGGGAAACAGGGAAGGGTGTTTCACGGGCATGACACGTCATTGTGCTGGTAATCATTAAAAAAAAAAAGCTATTTTTCTTTGTGGTAGGGTATTTCACGACAAGTGGCCGCTATTATCCGTGCAAAAGGTGGATATATTGCCTATTATATGGGTGATCATAATGTTCCGGCTGATGAGTGTATAATTTATGTGAGGAATCGCTTAAAAACTATGATGCTTGCTTGAATACTACATCAAATTGAGGATGTAGGAGGGATGAGAGGAATTTAGCGGACCATTTAACATTTGAAGTTATCGTATTATTCCAAGCTTCTTACCGAAGTGTCTAGTTCTTCCAAACTTGTCGTTTCAAATACTTCTTTCCATTTCACTCTCGTTTTCACGATAATGACGCGGTTTCTAACGTTTTCGCAGCTTGTCGACTAATTATATGATTCCAGATCTCTCAGCAAACGATTCCTCTTTTCTCGGGATATTTCGACATCTGAGTTAGTTGTCTTCTAATAGTGCTCTGACCTATGGCGTGAAGTGAGTCATTAGAAGTTCACATTTAAACACTTTATTTAAATACGAACTTGACAAGCCTATGCACAGAACATATTGGTGGATGCCTTGTATCGTGACGGTTATTCCCATTGCTATTCCGTTCGCAAGTGAGGTGAGTGGATGATGACTGTATACTACCATACGGACCTGATTTCTCCCATCGTCGTGGTCCTTATGTCAGATGTGAATAGTAGTGATGTCTATCGATAATGTATACTCTGTAGACTTTCACATTAATGTTCTTCGAAAGCACTTCCACAAGCCTCTGAACTGCTTCGACTTCTTCCTTTCCTCCGATTCTCTCGCTGAAGCTCCATCGTGTTATATTTACATGTGAGCATGTGTAGAAAATTCAAATTCACCTATGCCACAGCTACAATACAAGCCTCAGGGTTCCTTGCTTCCACGAAAGAAATATCAGCCCTTCGAGAGAGATTGCGAGCACTGTCATCGTTTTGTTCTGAATGGAGGCCCATGAGAAATGGAGGCCTCACAACGTACTTGGGACGTCACACTAGTCGGGCTGGCCGCCACACTTCGCGGACGCTCAGCTCCGTGCAGGGCCGATGGGAAATCGAATGTAATTAAAAAGGTACCCACTAAAGGTCTTAAAATATCATGCGCTATCGAAAGCTAGTATGGATTTAAACGCACAATCGAGGATTATTAAATTCGTCTAAAACTGCTACTCGCTGCCCGCCATTGATGGCTGCTGGCACTCGTTAGACTTGGTGTGTCACGAGCTTTGACGTACTCGCCACGGACCGTCTTTCTCATGGGCCAGGGTTCCGGGTATTGCTACTGGTGGTGACAGTGATTGTTGAGTTCCAGCCGAGGGCCACTTTGAGATGGCGATTCACCTATGTTTCCTAACATGTCGCGTTATTGTGTCTCAAATGTTATTGAGAAGGCTATACATATATAATGGTAATTAAACACTTCATTTAACATAATTTTCTGTAAAACTGACAGTTTGGTCAGCGAGGAAGCTTAACAACTCGAACGCTATCCATCTTTCCTAGGTGAGATCAAGACTACAAGGATTTAAAAAAAAAAACTTGCGAATACTTGGGATCATCCTTGATTTTACTAAGGTGACTGATTATGTGGATCACGAAATATTGCTCCAGAAGCGGAACCATTATGAAATAAATGTCATACTTCTCAGTTGCTTCCTCTCATGGAATAATAAAAGAGAGTAAAAGTATATTTTCCACTGAAATCAGACCGGCTATGTGGTCACGTCTGATTGGGGCAGGGTGAATGGGAGAGGGTGCCTCGCGGTTAGGTGCCGGAACCGATATAGTTTCTTGTGTAAATTCGAGTAGCGTTCAATGAACAACGCTCAAAATTTTTCTCGACCACTCTCGGTCAAAAAATGGGACATTTTTCTTTGGCACAGTGAAACATTGCCATCTCAGCCTTTACAATTTCATGAAGTTCCAGCAGGTGGCGGCGCTGCATGTAGCCTTCAAAACGGCATCTGTAACGGAGATGCGTTGCAGGGAGAGACAGGTCATTGAGTTTCTTTGGAGGAAATTGATAAACGTTTGCAGAGTGACTACGGAGACTTGGCAGAAAATGGAAGGACGATGAGTCGTTGGCGGGGTGCCTGGAATCATCGCAATAAGGTAGCACAAACCCGTCCGATCTCCTGCGTGCCGGCCGGCATGTAGCTGCATGCCAACGTTGCACAAGGCGGCAAACGGTTAAAACTTTCGAAGTCCCAGAATCAGGCTACCTCGGTTACATTACGGTGATTTTGACACGAGGCGGGAGTGAAGAATAACATTTCACCATCAACAGTGTGTCAAGGAAAAACAAAAAATTGACGCTGCTGCGAGCCAGAAAACGGACTTCAGGAGAAAAGTAGTAGGCATATCAGCTAGACAGTATTACGATACCTTCGTTATGAGATGAAAGAAACGCTATTGATAATGAAACTGCGTTTACAGAGAGCTTTTACGAATCATTCCTATACTACGACAAAATCGTTAATCAAGCACGCCAGAGTGAGAAGTGCTGTCACTTTCGTAACAACAAGAGTTGTGGGGTAATGGTAAGTGACGTTAGGTAAACATTAGCCACCACTTCACTTCATAAACAGCACAGAATCTTATCTGGTAATGCTGGCCTGAGTGGCCGAGCGGTTCTAGGCGCTACAGTCTGGAACCACCCCACCGCTACGGTCGCAGGTTCGAATGCTGCCTCGGGCATGGATGTGTGTGATGTCCCTAGGTTAGTTAGGTTTAAGTAGTTCTATGTTCTAGGGGACTGATGACCTCAGAAGTTAAGTCACATAGTGCTCAGAGCCATCTGAACCATTTTTTTTTTTTTTATCTGGTGAGGCAGCCAGTCAGGCTGGCATACGTAACTTTCTCACTCGATTCGCTGATTAAGATAATGTGACGTCTGTAACAAGTCTGTTGCAGATATCCTACACTCATGAACAACGACAGCTGATAGTGAGGGAGATGGCCAATATCACCATAACCTCCGTCTCAGATATCAACACCACTGTCTGCCGCTGTCGCAGATGCGTGGGCCCGGGAGTCCTCCTTATCGTCCCGGGTCAGGACAGGAGCGCTCCTGCTACTTCGGTGGACTGATCAGGGAGGGCCCACCTGAACAGTAGGCCACGATCGTCATACTACATGGATGCACAACAGTCATCGCGGTCCGACAGATGAAGAAGGCCGTCCGCGATTGGGAGGGGACAGAGTACCACTGAAACCGGCGTGTATAAATCATTACACTTGTCCTCTTCACTCACTACCACGGCATTGTCGAACAGTTAGTGCTGGAGCCACCGCGGGTAGCAACCACCATTGCAGCAGCCGGCTATGTACGGGGAGTGCAGCGTCAGCAACCTTTAGCCGACTGAATGTCGCTTACGACGTGATTCATCAACGAGCATCGACAACCGATGTCGCCGGCCGGAGTGGCCGTGCTGTTCTTGGCGCTACAGTCTGGAACCGAGCGACCGGTACGGTCGCAGGTTCGAATCCTGCCTCGGGCATGGATATGTGTGATGTCCTTAGGTTAGTTAGGTTTAATTAGTTCTAAGTTCTAGGAGACTGATAAACTCAGAAGTTAAGTCGCATAGTGCTCAGAGCCATTTGAACCATTTTGACAACCGATGTCAACAACGCGTCAAGACACTGGTTGTAACTTACGGAAATAAATACCATTTTTCCGAGAAAAACTGGCAAGGGGCGAACTGTGAGAGTGCCTTCTCGCACAGAACCATCTCCACTTCCGCCCTTCCAGCAGTCTCTTCTTGCATAGCTGTGACTCCTGCAGTGTTGCATCGCGCGGACACTCTCTTTCGAGGTAACTGAGGGATCGCAGTGAAATATTTCGCTACACAGCCGCACGTCACTGTTGGTAATTCTGACACACTCGTCCTCAATTTGGGGTTCTCAGAGGCGTGGGCCCGCTGGTTCCTCGCCGCCTAACCGAAGACATAAAGAGCAATGGAGAATCATCTGGGCGTAATTGCTTTCGCGTTACCTGGTTGATAGTGACACGTTCTCCCGAACATCGTCACAGGCGATGAAACATTGATTCACTACTTCTAACTGGAAACAAAACGGCAATCCATGGAGTGGCGCCACACCACTCTCCTCTGAATAAAACGTTAAAACTGCATCCGCATCCGGTAAATTTATGACGACAACCTTCTGGAGCTCTGAAGGGGTTATTCTGTTAGATGTCCTCTTTCACGGTGCAACGATCAACGCAGAAGCGTATTGTGCAACTTTAAGGATATTGAAGAATCGCCTTCAGCGTGTTCGTAGCCGCGAAAATGAGAAGGAAATTCTCTTTCTCCAACGCAAGGCCTCACACACGTCTGTGCATCCAAGATAGGTTCACCATACTTCATTGGACCTTTCATCCTAGATCACACTACAGCCCGTATCTCGCACCCTCAGACTTCCACCCCCTTGGCTGATGAGGAATGCACTCTGCGGGATGCAGTACGACCACAATGGGGAGGTTATTGATGACGCAAGCCCCGACGTCGACCAGTAGTGACATACCATGCGGGCGTATAGGCCATGCAGTAAGATGGCGGAGGACGCAGCTTTAAACGGAGATTATGTTGAAGAAATAGGGTTTTGTAGCCTAAGGAGGCGGGACTAATATCGTGTAACGGAATCCTGGATGGAACCAACCTGCTTTCAGAAAAAAAGTGTTGTATTACTTATATGATACTGTTACCGAAATGCCAACTAATGTGACACTTGAATCTAAAATATTTATGTTTGCTGATGGCACTGCAGTAGGTTGGTAGTGAGGGATGTTAAGTGAAATATAGGCACTGTATAAAATACTGCAGTTCAAAACATAGGTTCGTGACTTGTGGAAAATAAATTGATGCTAAATCACAACACACCTTAGTTTTTAAAGTTTCCAACACAGTTTTGCACAAACTGAAATTTTGCTTAACAGAATGGGCATATCATTTGTGAGTGTGGACAGTTAAAATTTCTAGGTGTTCAGATAAAGAGAAAAATTTCATGGAAAGTCCATGTTCACCATCTTGTTCGAAAACTTAATGCTGCTATATTTACCACTAGAACTTTATCTGCAATAAGTGACGGTCCAAAACGAAACTTAGTGTAATTTGCCTATTTTAACACTTTCCTGGCATACGTAATTATCCTCTGGGGTAGCTTTTCCCACTCACAAAGTGTTTTTTGGATCAGAAATGAGCAGTTCAATCTATATGTGGTGTCAGATGGTGAACCTCTTGTAGACCCTTTTTGGGAGGCTAGAAATTCTGACAGTGACCTCTGAAAATTTATTTTCTTTCATGTCGTTTGCTGCTAACAATACGAGCTTATTTCCAAGATTTAGCAGCGTTCACAAAATTATTCCTAGGAAGGAACCCAATCTGCATTTTGGTCGCACTCTGTCCTCGTTTTGTTTTATTTATGTTAATTTCATATAATGACTAATTCCATGACCATGACCATGAATTTGGTACTACGGGACTAGAGGTGAAAAATAAAATAAAATAAAAACCGAACCCACTCGGCCAATAGAGATAAGCTTATAATCCTAAAGGACACGCCTGTGTCTTGCACCTAGCACTGACGACTGTTTTTCTCTCTGCGATCTTGGATACAACTATGTTACAGAGGATTTCTACCATAAAATTGTCATTGTTTCAGACACCTGTATTTATACCGTTTTTGATGATAGCTAATCGAGTTAGCATCTCCTACAAGGGTAATTCATTCTCAGTGGTTTTGATACGTGAAGTGTGTATGTATACGGTTGATATCTGTTTGATAAAACTGGGTTTTTGCTATGAACAATGAGTTTTATGCTGCTTTACTAACTACCACATACAAATTCTTCTAGGTGAATTTTAAATTAAACATTGTTGTTTCCTTTCTCGGCGTTTGTGGCATAGCGTATGTTCCTTCTAGAGAACGAGTATGCTTTAATTTTCTCTCCAGTTTAGCTTCCCTCAAATGAGCCATGACTGTAGTGCCACCACAATTAGCGTACTAGTGGCTGAAATATGAACCACTATCCTAACGTCAGGCAGCTGAACTGGCAGTAAGAGTCACGCGAATTCTCTATGCAGTTCTACGACGGCTCTCAAAGAATGGCAGTGACAATGCCGCTGTCCTACAGCAACTAGACAGCTGACGATCTCAGCAGTGCAACACTCCATCAGCATGACTTGGTGCTAGCAGCCTGGCCGTCAGGTGACGAGAACGATGTGGGTGAGTCCGGTGTATTTACCGTGATAGTGGGTTTGGGGCAGTGGTGTCACCTGTGTGGTATTTGTTTGAATAATATAGAAGAAGTATTACAAAATTTATTCGCAACTGCGAATGCGTTTTACATGAGTTAGCAGGTGTGTAAATATTACCGATGACACATGAAACTTCGTGGCTCAAAATGGTTCAAATGGCTCTGAGCACTATGCGACCTAACTTCTGAGGTCATCAGTCGCCTAGAACTTAGAACTAATTAAACCATCCATGCCCGAGGCAGGATTCGAACGTGCGACCGTAGCGGTCGCTCGGTTCCTGACTGTAGCGCCTAGAACCGCACGGCCACTCCGGCCGGCGAAACTTCGTGCCAGACGGGAATTGGAAACCAGATTTGCCCCTTATCGCTCGCAGTCGTCTAACTGCGCGTATGTTCGCTGTGTGTGCACGCTCCCCCGATCGATCCAAATATCCATACGCCACACTATCCACAACCCTGCCGCTCGCAACATACTTACATTCCCACGATATGGTTAATGAGAAAAACATGTTTAACTTTGGTATAATTATAGTCGATTTTTCCATGTAGCCTTTTAATACATATTTTTACGAGTCTAGACTGACAAAACGACAATAATAGTAATAAAGTTGAACCCGTGTGTCCCTTTAACCATGGTGGGGGAATTCATTGATGTTGCGAGCAATAAGGGCAGAGACGCTGTGGTACGTTTACGAATAGCCAAGATGCTTAAAGCGTCTACTCGCGATAACCGGAGAAAATGGGTTCAAGGCCCGTCCGACACAAATTTTTAACTGTCGCCAAAAGATAATATTTCCATACCTAGTATAACTTCTATCAAAATAATTAGTAGTTGCAAATAAATTTCGTAATATTAAAATTCAGCTGCAAAGAGTCACCAACGTTTGTTGTAAAAATCCATATTACAAGCCTAGGGGATGATGATGATGTTTGGTTTGTGGGGCGCTCAACTGCGCGGTCATCAGCGCCCGTACAAAGTCCAGATTTTGACACAGTCCAATTTTTTTTCACAGTCCAATCTAGCCACTGTCAGGAATGATGATGGTGATGATGAAATAATGAGGGCAACACAGACATCCAGTCACAGGGCAGGGAAAAATCCTCCGCCCGGCTGGGAAACAAACCCGGCACCCCGTGATCTACAGGCAGCAACGCTGTCCACTAGACCACGAGCTGCGGACAAGCGTAGGGGAGAAAACGAAGAAATTAATTCTAACGCTAAATACGTTTGCTCGTTAACTCTGTTGTGGGAACCGAAGTAGTGAGCAAATACGATGAAAACGGTGTGGCAGTGGACGTTTGGCTCGCCGGCCGCAGTGGCCGAGCGGGTCTAGGCGCTACAGTCTGGAACCGCGTGACCGCTGCGGTCGCAGGTTCGAAACCTGCCTCAGGCATTGATGTGTGTGATGTCCTTAGGTTAGTTAGGTTTAAGTAGTTCTAAGTTCTAGAGGACTGATGGTCTCAGAAGTTAAGTCCTTTAAAGCTCAGACCCATTTGAACCATTTGACGTTTGGATCTATCCCGAGAGTGTGCACGAGTAAACAAGGTGGTATTTCTGGCTCCAGCTGTAGACTCGTTCGGACATTTAGCTGTCGCCCCGTGAAGTCGTTGCTTACGCCAGCGTTTACTGTTTCGCTTTCTTTGCTGTTTTGTCTGTGTGACAATAGTGTGCGCTTCTACGTCGTTCGTTGCGTGTCTGTCTATTAATTAGTCGAATATTTCTTCTTCGACAGAATTTCGGTTTGCACAGAAATCCCACCATCGCTACACAACATAGCTCCCTCAATCCGGAAGGATACCCTGGCTCTTCGTTTGAAATGGAATCCCACCGAGTTCAACCGACTGCCCTCGAGGTTCACGGCTGGCTGACGGAGGTGATGAGCAATAATTCTGGTTCCAGCCACATAATTCAGCTTGACTCTGAAAACTACTGTGTTTCTGTGAAGTTTTTGAACCAAATAACGGTTGATAAAATTCGCAAAAAATTGAAGAGCTTATTGATATGGAGTGCACTAAAAGTATGGTCTCCATTAAAAGGGCCGAAACAACTTTTCGGATTGTTGGAGTGTTGTACTTACATACTGGTACTGACAATGTGAAAACTAAGGAAGCTATAAAGAAATGTTAAATGAAAGATGGTCACTGTAATATATACTACACTGCTGTGATGGCGTAACGTCTGTTGGAATGGAAGTCAAGACGAGCATCACGTCTCATTTTGCTGTAGAAAGCTACAAGACTAATGTTATTTGTACCGGCCAAATTCAAACTTACCATGGCCATAATGAGTCACGGCGTTTTCGGGCGCTTGCCTCGGTCGTATGTTCGTTTTAAAAAACAAATTTAATGCAGCAGCGCCAAATGACCCTCGAAGAGGTTCTGGCAGCACAGTAAACTGTGGAACCGGAATGCGATGTGATTGAAGAAACTCCATCCAACGTCTCGTCCATTGCTACTGACATTCCACCTCTAGTAATACGACCGAGCCTTGCATCTGTTCTTCATAAAAAAGGAACTACAGAGAAAGAAAGTATCTCTAGAACATAGTGATGAAGCCTCATATTCTGAATTATCACCCAACTCTCACGCAGTCGGAAAACCAAGACTTTCAAACAAAGCAGAATTAGTAGATATGACGGCATGCAGGTGACACCTGATTTACAAATGGCTCACAACGAATCGCTAGTGGAAACAGACACGACAGATGTGAAGCAGAAAACAACAACAACGCTGAATGCCGCAGTCGAAGTATAATAGCCCTTTCGGCTCGACCAGTATAACGAAGCCACTCATAAACACCTGTTCCAAAACAAACCCCTACAACAGGCCCCCAGTGGGAAAAAAACCAAGAGAAAGTGTGTGCCAAATAGCAAGCAGCGAACGTCGATCCCGCAGTAAAATAAACACAGAGTATCGAAAACGTCAAAACAACCTTCGGATTTCAAAATTCTCCACGTCGCAAGATTAAACACCAACCGAACTTTTCCCTTCCTCTCAATCCAGCGAAATCAAATAAGGAAAACCGGACTTGAAACCGAAGATCTTCAGTTTCGAAATTATGCGTGGAGAACTTGAAGACAATCGAGCAAAAGAACTCGATAGTGTGCACTCCCGCATTACTAACTAAATGGTGGCATATCGAAATGTCAGAAAACATCTACATATTTTTAGTTTTACTACAATAATTTGTGTGACGTACTTCCTAACACTGCTCGTAATGTCTAAATTAAGACTAATAGTAGCATGGCCCAACTTACAAACTGGTAACCTCAAGTATTAACAAGTTTCAGTTTGATCTGAATTTGGCTACGCTACTGCAGTTCGTCTATTGCTAATACAGGAAGACGCAACTTCAAATCTAGACATCCCCGGACTCCAGTCAGTTGAAAACATAGCATACGAACTAAATACAGGCACGGCCATGTTAGTTCGGAAAGGTATCAACGTAGCTCGAGTCGAAAATTGGAATTCGGTCGTGCCGTAGGCTTCCGGATCTTCGACGCCACATTCATAAATGTGTTGGCATCATCCAGAAGCAATCAAAAGTCAGCAACTAGCACCTTTTCCAGGATACGGGTATCTGCCTGAAAACGACCCACTTTACATCGTGATACGTGGGGATTTCATCTGCGTTCTACACCAGAAATATCAGAGGCCCCACTTAAAATTCTTGAAACATGACTAAGCTGCAAGATACTTGAGAATTATTTCACCCTACCACTGTCAAATATACGCTTTTTACCTCCACCTCAAATAGTAGCGTAGATGGAATTTGTATATCTTCTAACATAAGCATCCGTGTTATCGACGCTGAAGTCATTCCAAGCTTCTTTACTGATCACTTCTCGTACGCCAGAAGAATAAATGTAGATACACAATAAACGAAAAGGTCCCCTTGGGAATGGATGTGAAACATGGCACACCTGCAAGACGCACGCCTCGAAAACGAAATCCGTTTGACATGAACTTCTTGCGTACTCTATATTAATAGACACAGAGCAAAACTCGAGTGGTGGACCATAGGAACTACAAATTAAATTTGTTTGCAATGGGGAAACGGCATCCTTGTTCCATCTTATCAAACATCGTTCTAATTTGCATTAGATGCTCTGAATTGTGATCACCTTGTTGTCTAAAACGATGTCACACAAGAATTTTATCGTTACTATGAGGACATGTACCCCGTAGACCCTGTCGACAACATCGTCGCGTCTAAAATAATTCAGACACTCAATAGGGACATCACTTAATAGGAGAACATTGAATTCTTGGTGGACTTAGCAGTTGAGAACATTTTAGTATTCATCGCCAGATCCCCAGAAAACTGCTCTACTGGACCGGACGGCCTCACCAATGAATTCTATTTCCAGTTCTAGCACATCATTGGACCAATCCTCACTGCCTGTAATGTTGCTATATTTTGATTACAAGACTATCGCCAGGGTAATAAATAGTAGAACGATCCCGACAGCACAGAAGATAATCACAAACCACCAGTCATTTAACCCACACAGAGACGTTATGAGCATTTTTTCAGAAATCAGGGGCATATTATCGATATTATCGATCACTGAAACAACCAGCATAACAAGTGCGTTCTTAACAGTCGATTTTTCTGAGGACTTTGACAGGGTCAGTCACATGTACAGGATGCAAATCGTGAAAAGGATTGGACTCGAAGACATAGCAGTGAAGGTAATAAGTCAGTAAAGAAGAGCTTGCAGGGACACATACGCTGTGGTCGAGCGGTTCTAGGCGCTTCAGTTCGGCGCCTCGCGGCTGCTACTGTCGCAGGTTCGAATCCTGCCTCGCGCATGGAGGTGTGTAATGTCCTTAGGTTAGTTAGGTTTAAGTAGTTCTACGTCTAGGGTACTGATGACCTCAGATGTTAAGTCCCATAGTGCTTAGAGCCATTTGAACCGTTTCTGACTCATAAACGAAAACACCTGGCTAGTCGTGACTTTGCTATAAAGAATCAAAATTGTTAGCATCTGCATATTCTCCAAAGCTTATTGTCTGGTGCATGTATTCTCAGTACCTAAATAACAGGCGAGAATCGTGATGCAACGAGCCAGCAGGTTCGTGAAGAAGGGGAATATTTTCAAATTACACTTTTCGACGATAACAAAATGAAGACTGGACTGTGTTCTAGGGCTAATGGACTTACAGAGGAAAGTCACTGTCCTTTATCTCAAACAAATCGCGAGACTGTTATACAGTTACACAACGAACATGATAGCAAGGCTGTTCACACTTAGTACACCTCAAAAGCACGCAGCCGCCAGTGGACATAAGCAACATAAGTTTCCAACTGAAGCATGCACGTCAGTATTTCATCGAAGAAAGTTATTAGGCGATACCACCTTAAGAAACACGCATTTAATAACCAGTAACCTATTTCAGAAATGGAGTAAAATGAATGAACCTAATACGTTTCGCGCAAAATACCCGTCTTATAACTCGAAGGTACTTTATAACAACATTACCCAGACGTCGCAAAAACTTGGTATCAGGTGGTGAACAACACAATATATGCTAATGAAAAATTATATAGAATGTGGTTGCAACCTAATGACAAATATGTTAAGTGCAGCCTAGTTGATACATTGCTTCACAAATTCACGTGCTGTGGACTTACGAAAAACTGTCGATGAGTGAGGGAAAAACAATCTCTCTTACCTAGGAACTGGCAGGAAGTCACACGTCCGAGATACTCACAAATCCAGAACAGGAATTCTATCTTATCACAAAAAATAAGCCAGGCGATGTGGCCGAGCGGTTCTAGGCGCATTAGTCCGGAACTGCGCTGCTACTACGGTCGCAGGTTCGAATCCTGCCTCGGGCATGGCTGTGTGTGATGTCCTTAGGTTAGTTAGGTTTAAGTAGTTCTGAGTTCTAGGGGACTAATGACATCAGATGTTAAGTCCCATAGCGCTCAGAGGCATTTTTGAAAAATAAATAATACGGTGATGTGTCTACTAGTAAATTATGTACATTACATGCTCACAGAATACGAAGAATACACTTTAGTCGGTTTTTTGGAATAGATGCCAACCGTTTAAGAATTACAACTAAGAGCAGCTATTCGTAGCTACGCGTAAATTGTTTCTGTAAATATTTTTCAAAGACATTGTAAAGCTACAGTTCAATCGTTTGCATTCAAAAACTTCAGATACTGATGATGATTTAACTTACCTCAATACGGGAAAAATGAAAGCTTTCACAATCTTGAGAACTTGTGAGATATTATATGTTCCATTGCATAATCTACTTTCAGTCAAGCTTCACACAGTAACGCGTACCAAGATAAATATCAATAATTATGCTAGGGCGTATAAACTTGCTTCAAATTCCATTTTACTGAAGGGTGGAAGAAAATAGATATATAAGGATGCTGCAAAAGTAGAGCTTGTGAAGTTAACAGCATTTAATTCGTGTGGAGTGATGCAGCGAGTAAAGTAATCAAACAATAGTCCTACATCAGGATGACCCAACCGAAATGTTATAAATGTGCAGTGACAACAGAAAATTAGTGTTGGATAATGAACCTGTCCCTGCTATCCTCAGTATGACGAGAAAACTCCTTAACCATTAGTCTATCTGAGTACTCACACCTAACCAAAATTTCGTAGCACTGATGACCAGAAAAAGATTTCAGTTACCATTAGGTACTCCTTATATTACAGATTTAGGGCATCTAAACGGTTTGTACTTCATGTCATAGCATGTGCATTGTTTTTATCCCTATCGATATATTCATTACCGTGAACCTAACTAATTTCATGAATTTCGTGTCTGATCCTTCCTAATGAGAATGTAATATATGAGTTTTTTTATCAATAAGTTTTAAAATTTGCGTATACATTTTCTTTGCTTGTCCAAGGTATTTTTAGATGGAGTTAGATTTGAAGTAACTCCTTTGCATTCATAATTAACTATTTCCAATAACTGATGCCAGTGACTATTACATAAATTCTTTTTTACCGTAGTACAGCAGAATAATTTTATTTGTCAGACTTAAAATTTTATTTAAGTTCTAACAGGCCAACTCAGAACAGAGTAAGATAGCAGTGGGCTGATGTGCCGATTGCTATGACAGCAGACCATACTGCCGATGGAACAGGCCTCAGAATAGGGCAGGCAGAAACGCAAGCAACACTGTGCTACGTAATTGGGCACTGTAAGGTAGCACTAAGTAACTACACCGACTGAGCGCCGCCGGGACAAAGTCAAACGTAGACAGAAGGAACCTGTGCTCAAGCAACCAAAGCCACTAAGTCACAGATGCTCGCTCGATTCATTACATAAAGAGGCTTTTGGCGTTCTTAAACACATTATATCGTGCTGCCATTCTGTCCGTGTCGCTAGGATCAGAGAGAATTATAGTCTGTTGAATTTCAGTGAAACCACGACATACTGATCTGTGATAGCCTGCCTCATACTTGTTCGTTGATTTCTACACTGCGAGACAGCCAACCTGGTGCATCCCAAACCCATTACCTGCTATTCCTTCCTACTGCGACATCACGGATGTTAGCAGCTAACCCTCCTCCACAACTGGGTCGTCATCCTCGCAGATGATCTGCAAGCTACCATCTTTGCACTGACCAGGAGTGGCGTGTCCACATCGCCTCCTGGCTGACTCGTGAGCATCTGGTGTAGTTTTAATCGATGCCTGGTTGGTGACCGGAGCCTGGTCTCCACGACAACCAGCATGGTGGACCACAGTCGGCAGTACCCACATGAGCGCACGAAGGGCATCCTTCAGGAGAGCTGAGGTAGTAGTCGCACTGGGTCATCGTAGTACATCTGGCCGGGCTGTGCATTCTTCACCCGGATACCGTCGCCAGCACATTATGCCGCTGGTTCTGACCTGCGGCGGCGAAGTCACGGCTCTCTGATGAGGTGTCAGCAATCTTTCGCGGCACATCTGCCCGGTTGCCGCCTGCAGCTCCAAAGACAGTTATATCTTTCTAACCTCTGCACGACCAAAAATTTTATTACAGATAATGACGTATCACTGACGCCTCTGGTCGTGCACTTAGCTTCTCTCTTCGCTCGACCTCCCGCTCACAACGCTACCCCAGCCCTGGAAAGGTACAAGCAATGACAGAATTGGCTGTCATCACAAGACTTCGGTGGCAACGAAGCTACATTTGCAGCACCCACTGGCAGTCCTACCGCAATGTGTTGTAGGGAGTGAATATTTTTTCGTAGAAACCCTTTGGAGTGGGATTGTCTATTCGAGAGACATCATTAGCGCCCTTAAGGTGTCATTTGTTAAAGCACAAGAGCCTCCAGATTCGTCACTACATGCATGTCCGAAGGAAAATTGCATCGTTCTTCCTAACAACATAGGCATGCAATATCCTATTTATCCTCCCATACTGGGCAACGACGTTCAAAGATGTCCTCTCCTGCATGTCAATTACATATAATGTGTTCACTAGAGCAGGCTTTGACAAAGGAACGACGACACATGAAAGTCTGGGACTGCCCACGGGTCGTGCCAAAGCGTTTAAGGCGATTACGAGCGCAAAGCGTGATATTAAGGTTCGAGTTCCAGTCTGACACAAATTTTCATTGACATCATTATCTTATGCAGCTGATGGTTGTTCGTATTCGCAACTGCGAATACATTTCATGTATTTCGTAACGCCTGTAGTCGCCACAGAGGCTGTTCCTTCGAACATGCGTGCATGTTTTTGGGGAAAACAACAAACCCTATCCCGGAGAGGAATATTGACACCATTACCTCATTTTCAAACGATAGGCGCACATTAAATATGCTCACGCATTAAACCAGAAACTGTAATTATGAAATGACGCGGGGAAGGAAAACTTAAGGGCATGGTTAAGTTTGAGTTACGTCATTGTGACATTTTTGTGAGCGGGACAAATTGTGAGATATCCGGAACAAACTTTCGCCTCGCAGCTGCACTCATGGGTACGATTGTACTCCATTATGTTGACGGAGAAACCGTTTGAGGTACTGCCAACACCACATCTAACTTACCTTAACAACGATATGAATTCTTTTATCATACATACCGTAGAAACCTTGATAATATCTCTACAGGGCAAAATTTTCATGAAGAAAATGTTGCTACAGGTTCAACAGTACGAGGAAAATCGATACCAAAATGTCGTAACCATAAGCGTTACGACCAGTAATTTTGCCATGTCACTGATGCAAATTTGCATATTTCACTTTTGTTTCTAGCGTCGGATTAGCCATCCTCCAGACTTACCCACACATTAAATAACTATCCCGTGGATAAGTAGCATAAGGCGAGCATCGAAGAATAAAGTAATTACTGATCATTATACCCTGTAAGGAAAGTAAATGCGGGTAATGGAACGCATCTGTAAAAATGGGCTTAGTTAACCAAAACTGTAGAATGATAGTACAGAATTAGGAAACAATACCTATAAGCCAGCTCCCACGAGCAAAAAAGTTTTGCACTAAGTACAATTTTGTAAGTGGATGTAAGAAATGATGTACAGGATAAGCTGAGGTAACATTCGAGACATATTTTCCGAAACAGGGGAGGAATGTTGCATAGCAGAGTAATTTATATGGTCAGGTGGAAACTATTGTTAAATTTCAAACAGATGAGATCAGAATAGAATAAGTTTGAGATGAACAGGGGCAGAAATCGTTACAACACAGCTTACCGCCGATGTGACTGACCACGGGACAGGGAAGGCGAAAATTCAGCCACCGCTGTGCTACTTAACAGGGCAAATGAGATATGTAACGGAACAATTACTCCCAAACACATTAATAATATTTTTTTTTCCAAAATTGATTTCTACCTATCGATGAAGCTTGAAACGATATGCCGAGGTTGGCGGTAGATATATCTTTCTAACCTCGTAAATGTGTTATATTTTATATGTGCAATTATTTCTAATGACTAAAGGATGTAATGCCTGTATCTTTAATTGTAAGCGACTGTTCTACTCCAAAGGTATAGAAATGAGCTACTTAAAAGCAAAATTAATACCGCAAAAATCGAGTAATCGCTTTAGACGATTCGCTTGGCATGCTCCGTGGTGGCGTTGCGTAACAGGAAAGTGAAGACAGCCAGTGGTAAAGTGTTGAACAGTGTAGTCGTTTCGTCAATGGCCGCGGATATAAAATTGTCATGGTATTAAAAAGTGCACACAATTTTCATTAGAATGGTGTGGCCTTTGGCTTCCACGTGACTTAATAAAAGGTGAAAATCTGTGAATCGTGGTTACCGCTGAACAATGACTCAGAGACGTGTCGTATTGCTTGGAGTGTATTTATTCATCAGGGACGTGCAGAAGTTGTGTGAAATCATTTTCCTTCACCATTCTGGTGATACAACCATCATCACACTTCCGGTGAAGCAAACCCAGACAAGGCAAGACTTTTATTTTGTTCAGTAAAGTTATTTTCTAAACGGAGTATTAGTCACAAGAGACCAAAGTAAAATAGCCATAATTCGAACATCATAGTACATTAATAACAATAGTCAGACTTTCATTTGGTCATACAATCACTGTTCCGTCCTAAATAATTTCTCATTTATTACGAATAATAACTTGTATGAAAATTAAGACGTTTAGAATAGCAATAACATTTCAGAATTTAGTACGTAGGTACTTAATAAACGGTGTACTTCACTTTAAGATAATGACGTTTTTATAGTCAGCGCAACAGCAAGAGAAGCAACTGACATCACGTATACCATTATATCACATGTAGTATTATACTATAGTACATGTAGTATTATACTATAGTAGATGTACTATTATACTATAGTAGATGTACTATTATTGTCTCGTGTGTGGTTGCTACGTAACATGCGTCCCGTAAACGCACACGCATCGATGCTCGCGCTATCACAGGTAAAACTTAATGACGGCTCGAGAGAGGATGGTCTTACCATCGATGGCCGTTCTCAACATTTTCAACAGAAAGATGCGGTGTGATCTGCGACCTGAGGTCGCTATATCACAACCCTGGAAGGAAAATAGAATTTTTTACCGATTTGAATTATGAATGTTTGCTGGATTGAAATGGACCAGCACTTTTTTTCCGTAACCCCTTTCCGTTGTGCGTGGATGATGGTGTATCGGCAGGTGACTCAAAGTGACTGCTGCATTTGGGTGGGTGGTGGCTGGTCGGTTTCCAGGCGGACGGCATTGCTCTGGATGGCGTTGCAGTCGTAGCAGCTGTAGCATGGCAGATGCTCAGCGTCCAGTGGTGCCTCGCATTTCGGTGGCGTCTTCTCCACTTGAATAGGCTACCTTCCCACTTCCGATGAACTCTACTGTGTCTACTGCTAATGCGGACATTGGGTTTCCTACCATTTCGTTCCGTAACTCTGTTTGGGCCTCGATGGGGCGGTTCCAGTGGTCTGTACAATGGGCCACATCAGAGAAAATTGTGCTCCGTTGTCGTCAAACTGAAAACGAAGGTAGCCTGCTTTCCGTACCACATTGCTCCACTCTGTAGCGTGGCCTCCATTTGCTTCCAGAGTTGCGTCAGGGAGATGTAGAGTACTGTGGGCCAGGTTGTGATTTGAGAAGCTCTCCTGGCAGACACAATGGCTCGCCATAAACCAGCTCCACAGGTGAGACCTGCAGGTCTTCTCCTATAGGACTGCACAACCTCAATAGCTCTATCTGAAAGGCGTCAGTTCAAGAATCCGTCGTGTGGTACCCCATAGCCCCCTTCAGTAATGATGTAGACGCTCCACAATGTCGTTTGCATGATATGGTGAAGTCTTTGTCAGGCATGTCCCATCTATTGGACCATTGCGTAAGATATATCTGCCTGCCACTACCTAACCTGCTCGGGAGTCACTTGTTGGGGACAACCAAGACTTGTAATCCAACCACTGCGGAAAACACCCACCATGCCCCGGTGTGTTTGCTTTTCTATTGAGTATACCTTAGGCCACTTGATGTACTTATCGATCGCCATAAGACAGTGTTGATAGCTACATGCACCTGGGAGTGGTCCTACCAAGTCTAGGTGGATGTGTGACAATCGTTCCTCTGGGATGTCAAACCATTTGACTGGAGGTCGTGCGTGCCGTGCTACTTTGCACTTTTGGCAGGCAAAGCAGGCCTAATTCCATGTACGGCAGTCATTAGTATACCACGCCACAAAAAATTCTTCATTATTAGCGCCCTTGTGGTGCGCATTCCCGGCTGACTGTACCTGTGTAGAGAACTGAAAACCTGTTGTCGTAGAGAAGCTACTGTCGGCGTGCTGACTTGCCAGAGTGTGTCACCTTCACAGCGCCTGACAGTGGCATGCGGCGCCCTGAAGTCCCGTCTTGCATTTCAGCAGGTCTTCAAATTCTTGTCATCACATTGTGCTGTTGCCAGTTCGATGAAATTCACCGGTGAAGAAATGCTTTCCACTCTAGCGGTGACGTTGTCCTAACTATTTAAAGGATGAATGTCTAGTGTAAATTGCAGAAATAATTTAGGTCGTTGATTTGCACTAGGGGATAGTTATTTTTGGGCTGCGAAAGTGTGAAAGTCAGTGGCCAATGAACTGTGCACTCCCACTACGAATCTGAAGTATCAAACTGCTTCATATGCTGCTAACAGTTCTGTGTAAAATGGTGGCCAAGAGCGCTGCTTCTCAGTGCTCTTGTCGGAGAGGAAATCCGAAGGTAGCCAGTGCCCTCATACATTCTGTTGAAACGCAACACTGACAGAGCAGAACGAAGTGTCAGAGAAAATTTCCACTGCAGTGTCAGGATTTCGATACGCAAGGACGGTAGCTTGCTTGAGACACTCCATTCTGTGAGGGCGAATCTTTTGTGTACACTAGTAGCTTTTGCGAAGGCTAAAAATTTCGATCTGTACTACAGTCAAGGTCACGCAGCACGCTTACGTAGACGGAGGATACAGCGTCCGATTTTGCATGCAGTGGTTGATTACGAGGAACAGTAGCTTCCATAATTAAGTTTAAAAGATTAGACCATACTTGGTGAATTCAAACGATGTTGAGATATGCGACAGACAATTATAAGACCAACTGATCACAAAAAATATCAGTTTTGTAATAACTGTCTAACAGAATCTTGAAGCAATTGTACGCAATTTGTTGCCACTTAAAAGCACAACTTTAATTTACGTAAAATCGAGGGATATAGGTCACAGTTACCACTTGTAAGTTCATCGACTGAATACCAGTACGAAGTCAAACATAGAGAGAAAACCCTGTCTTAGGGATCCGTAGTCGTTATCGAAATTACCTAGGCAAGGAGAGCTGTCGGGTCCGATAAATGGGGAGAAAAGCGCTCATAAAACCAGACCCATTACGTCACTGATGCAGGCTCGACTTAATAAACATTGTGCGTTTGGATCTTAAGGACACTTTTGTCGCGTTGCCATTCTGTCCGCATATCTAAAGGACCAGAGAGAATGGCAGCCTGTTGAGTTTCTGCCTACTGGGGCATTGCGGATGAGAGCGCCAGTGAAGGAGCAGCCCTCCTCCACTACTGGGTCCTCACGAGTGGTGTGCAAACTTCCATCTATGCACAAACCAGACAGGCGCGTCTGTGGCTCCTCCTTGCTGACGCGTGAGCATCTGCTGCAGCTCTGAACACAGTTACACCTCCGTGAACTCTGCTCGAACAATAAAAGTTATTACATATAACGCTGAATCACAGATGCATCTGTCCGTTCACTTGACCACTCACCCTGATTCTTGCTCAACTTCATAAGCACAACGCGGCCTCACACCCGCATAGTTACAGTAGTGAGAAGGACATTATGAGTGCAACGATACCTCTGTTAAACATTAATTGCTGATTAGCACAACAAACTAATCGCTGCTTACCAAACGTGTTGAGATCCTTCACAATTTGCACATAGATATGGTCTGAAAAAAAACAACAGAACCCCTTGCCGAGAAAGGAAATGAAACCTTCAGACAAGTATACAATTAAGCAATATGAAGTAAAGTCATAGCCGGCCGCGGTGGTCTAGCGGTTCTAGGCGCTCAGTCAGGAATGGTCGCAGGTTCGAATCCTGCCTCGGGCATGGATGTGTGTGATGTCCTTAGGTTGGTTAGGTTTAAGTAATTCTAAGTTCTAGGGGTCTGATGACCACAGCTGTTACGTCCCATAGCGCTCAGAGCCATTTGAACCAAGTAAAGTCATAATAATTTAAGCAAAGCGAATTCCACGAGCGTTTGTGTGAAAAGAGAAACCGCCAACGTTAAATTAAAGGTAGCTGTCACCTCTATGGACAACATAACAAACACGATATTTCTACAATTGAATACTGATACTGAGTTGAAGTGATTTGTTCACTAACTCACAAACAGAATTCCAAGAGTATTTATGCTGTTTGAGTCCCGTCATCAGTGTGTTAACAACCATTATTTTAGTCACATACTGTTCACGTGTATACTCAGTTCTAGGAAATGGAATCCTTCTCTTGGGAATAATTAAAAAAATACGAACAGAGTACTGAAAATACAGAACAGGTCTTAAGAATAGTAGATAAAAGTACCAGTAATAATACTGCAAAGATTTCTTAAGAACAGGGGGATTTTAACTACAACATATGAATTCATTAATCAGTGATGCACACTAAAAATAACCTTTTAAAATACTGTATTCTCGGCTCTGCCCATGCTAATGGAACTAGATCTGCACTGTGCTTACATTTACCAATGAAAGTGAAACTTGCTGTTAAACGGCCATTTCCAATTTTTCGGTAATTTTATTTCGGTTAAGCGTAAATTTGTCCTTGCCAATACTGTGTAAAGGGCATCTGTAATCAGTACGGATGCTTGGAATGTACTTCATAAATCATACCTACTCGAATATTGCGAACGGCAAATACTAAAATGCATTGAGACGTATTATCATCAGTCATTCGTTTTTCATATCGCAGTTTCATAAAAGAGTCATAACCCCATTCATTCATTAATGTTCAATTAGTCCTTCAATGACTACCATTCATTAGTTTGCGTGATTTACGTAGGTATAAGCTACTCATTTCATCCTCTTTTCATTACTGAAGTCAGAATGCAGCACAAAATAGATTAATTGGGTCATTACTTTGTATGCAACAAGGCATAGTTTCACTAAATCAGGGTTTCATGATTATCCGGGCACTGTTGTTGTTGTTATTGTGGTCTTCAGTCCCGAGACTGGTTTGATACAGCTCTCCATCCTACTGTATCCTGTGCAAGCTGCTTCATCTCCCAGTACGTACTGCAGCCTACATCCTTCTGAATCTGTTTAGTGTATTGATCTCTTAGTCTCCCTCTACGATTTTTACCCTCCACGCTGGCTTCCAGTACTAAATTGGTGATCCCTTGATGCCTCAGAACAAGTCCTACCAACAGATCCCTTCTTCTAGTCAAGTTGTGCCACAAACTCCTCTTCTCCCCAATTCTGTTCAATACCTCCTCATTAGTTACGTGTTCTACTCATCTAATCTTCAGCATTCTTCTGTAGCACCACATTTCGAAGGCTTCTATTCTCTTCTTGTCCGAACTATTTATGGTCAATGTTTCACTTCCATACATGGAGTGTAGACTCCAGACAAATACTCTCAGATACGACTTCCTGACACTTAAATCTCTACTCGATGTTAACAAATTTCTCTTCTTCAGAAACGCTTTCCTTGCCATTGCCAGTCTACGTTTTATATCCTCTCTACTTCGACCATCATCAGTTATTTTGCTCCCTAAATAGCAAAACTCCTTTACTACTTTAAGCGTCTCATGCCCTAATCTAATTCCCTCAGCATCACTCGAGTTAACTCGACTACATTCCATTATCCTCGTTTTGTTTTTGTTGATGTTCATCTTATATCTTCCTTTCAAGACACTGTCCATTCCGTTCAGCTGCTCGTCCAGGTACCACTCCGAATTTTTCCTTTGTTCCCTTTACTGCTTGCTCAATATACAGATTGAATAACTTAGGGGATAGGCTACAATCCTGTCTTACTCCGTTCCAAACCACTGTTTCCCTTTCATACCCCTCGATTATTGTAACTGCCATCTGGTTGCTGTATAAATTGTAAATAGCCTTTCGCTCCCTGCCACCTCCAGAATTTTAAAGAGAGTATTCCAGTCAACATTGTCAAAAGCTTTCCGTAAGTCTACACATGCTGGAAACGTAGGTTTGCCTTTCCTTAATCTATTTTCTAAGGTAAGTCGTAGGGTCAGTATTGCCTCACGTGTTCCAACATTTCTACGGAATCTAAACTGATCCTCCCCAAGGTCGGATTCTATCACTTTTTCTATTCGTCTGTAAGGAATTAGTGTTAGTATTTTGCAGCTGTGGCTTATTAAACTGATAGTTCGGTAATTTTCACATCTGTCAACATCTGTTTTCTTTGGGATTGGAATTATTATATTCTTCTTGAAATCTGAGGGTATTTCGCCTGTCTCATACATCTTGCTCACGAGATGGTAGAGGTTTGTCAGGGCTGGTTCTCCCAAGGCTATCAGTAGTTCTAATGGAATGATTTCCATTCCCGGGGCCTTTTTTCGACTTAGGTCTTTCAGTGCTCTGGCACACTCTTCACGCAGTATCATACCTCCTATTTCATCTTCATCTACATCCTTTTCCATTTCAATAATATTGTCCTCAAGAACATCGCCCTTGTATAGACCCTCTGTATACTACTTCCACCTTTCTGCTTTCTCTTCTTTGCTTAAAACTGGGTTTCCATCTGAGATCTTGATATTCATGCAAGTGATTCTCTTTTTTCCAAAAGTCTGATTAATTTTCCTGTAGGCAGTATCTATCTTACCCCTAGTGATATACGCCTCTGCATCCTTACAGTTGTCGTCTAGCCACTCCTGCTTAGCCATTTTGCACTTCCTGTAGATCGCATTTTTGAGACATTTGTATTCCTTTTTGCCACCTTCATTTACTGCATTTATGTATTATCTCCTTTCATCAATTAAATTCAGTATCTCTTCTGTTATCCAAGGATTTATATGAGCCCTCGTCTTTTTACCTACTTGAACCTCTGCTACCTTCACTATTTCACCTCTCAAAGCTACCCATTCTCCTTCTACTGTATTTTTTCCCCTATTCTTGTCAATCGTTCCCTAATGCTCTCCCTGAAGCTTTATACACCCTCTGATTTAGTAAGTTTATCCAGCTCCCATCTCTTTGAATTCCAAACTTTTTGCAGTTTCTTTAGTTTTAATCTACAGTTCATATCCAATAGATTATGGTCAGAGTCCACATGTGCCCCTGGAAATGTCTTACAGTTTAAAACCTTGTTCCTAAATCCCTGCCCGCATCTCGTGGTCGTGCGGTAGCGTTCTAGCTTTCCACGCCCGGGTTCCCGGGTTCGATTCCCGGCGGGGTCAGGGATTTTCTCTGCCTCGCGATGGCTGGGTGTTGTGTGCTGTCCTTAGGTTAGTTAGGTTTAAGTAGTTCTAAGTTCTAGGGGCCTTATGACACAGCAGTTGAGTCCCATAGTGCTCAGAGCCATTTGAACCAACCTCCTGCCACCGAAATTCAGTAACTCCCACTATATGCAACTGTAACCTATCCAGTTCAATTTTAAAATTTTCTAACCTACCTGCTCGGTTAAGGGATCTTATATTGCATGCTTCGACCCGTAGAACGCCAGTTTTCTTTCTCCTGATAACCACGTCCTCCTGAGTAATCCCCGCCGGGAGATCCGAATGGGGGACTATTTTACCTCCGGAATATTTTTCCGAAGAGGACGCCATCATCATTTAACCATACAGTAAAGCTGCATGCCCTCGGGAAAAATTACGGCTTTAGTTTCCCCGTGCTTTCAACCGTTCGCAGTACCAGCACAGCAAGGCCGTTTTGGTTAGTGCTACAAGGCAAGATCAGTCAATCATCAAGACTGTTGCTTCTGCAACTACTGAAAAGGCTGCTGCCCCTCTTCAGGAACCATGCGTTTGTCTGGCCTCTCAACAGATACTCCTTCGTTGTGGTTTCACCTACGGTACGGCTATCTGAGGCACGCAAGCCTCCCCACCAACTGCAAAATTACTTGATAGTTGACAGCTAGCGCGATGGAGCTGGTTTCCTTCAATGATAGCACTCAACGCCACTCACGAACCTTTCGTCATTGCCAAACTGCCACAAAAATTGGTCAGTTCACTTCCAGTACCTCGCCCGGCTTTCTTTCTTGATCTGGTCATGCATCTGGTACTTTTTCCTTCGTATTTCATCACATACTATAAACACACCAAAAACAACACACACACACACGCACACACACACACACACACACACACACACACACACACACACACAAAGGTGCTAATGAAATACACAAGTTTCATGCGCATAACTAATCACACACTACTCGATACGTCTGTACAAGACGCGATTCAAAGTCACATATACAGTCATCATAATAACAGAGATCGGATTTCATTAGATGAACTTCGCACGACATTGGGCGAAGCCGAATTTTTGAAGGCTGCAGTTCATTGTTGCGACTGCGTCACCACAGCTATAAATATAACTACTTAACGCCGTGTTGTTGCATAGCGTAATGGTTAGTGTATAAGCCCAGTGTACAAAGCGATCCTGATTTTAGGTCTGCCGCACTTTGTTGACCGCTGTTTTTCCAATTACATTGAACACTGTGGTTAGCTTCGGATATGAGATTAAATTCAGGGCTGGAAACAGCGTCGTCCGCCACAGTTTAGTCATTGGTGACTTAAAATGAGCTGTCGACAGGACATCTCGCATTTCCGACGTACCTCGTGGCGGCCGCTTCCTACATTGTTCCGCGCATTTGTGAAGTGATCCACCGTGTTTGTGCGTCACCTGTAACCTAACGGTAGCCGGCAGCCGATATTACATCACTGTAATAGCCAGTGACAGACGTGAACTATGAAGTACTTTTAATCGTACTATAGTAGCTCACTTCCGAAATTAGCAATCACCTTACAAGGGTAAACATAAAACTAAAATCAACATTCTCTAGCACGGGAAAAACCGAATCGGTTATTGCAGGATATCCATGAGTCAACGCTTTTACCTAAAGGAGTTATATATAGGAACTGGGTGATGAAGGGTGGCCGAATTAATATGTACAAGAAGGACAGTGATCAGTCATCAAATGGCGTCAAATCTTCACTCTATGCTGAAAGGTCATAAGTCATTCGCTCGTGCCGTTTTTGCAATGATGCGTATTTAATTGAACGCAGAAGATACTGGTGGCATTGTGCTGCTTTCACGCGTATTTTTTCATCTTAGGTTTGAAACACTGTAAGAATTCTTTGTTATATTTAACAGAATTGTAGTTTCAAATAGTAACCGTCATTGTCGCATTCGGAGGTCACATTCAGGGTGTAATTATGTCTCATTCTTCTTCGGTCTCCGACATTATTCCTGCAGCGAATAAAAGAACAAAAAATGCAGACTAATACAAAAAGCATTCAAAGGTCAAAAGAGTACAATATGTGAATTGGACAGGAGACAGAATTCCACATCAAAGTACAGGAGATGACTCGAAGTGGGTAAAACACGTGAACTTAATTATTGTATGGAATTAAAAGCATATACATATAGCTTGTGCGGCTCAAGCGTTATTGTAATTTATAACTTCGTTTCTTTTAGGAGTAAGAAGAACTGTTTTTATGTGGAGGATGAGGATGAGGAGATAACATCAATGGTCTCTGGCAAAACTTCAGTGATAAAAATCAACAAGACATCTTCCTGCAATGGCTAATCGAAATTCAAGGTGTGAAGACCAGAAGATCCCGAAAAGAAGATCTTAAACTAAGAGGCACACATTTTAGATTTTTCATCAGTACAGGCAATACAAAAATAAACGAAAGTTACAAAGATTGTATTGCTCTGCTGTCTTGCTAGTTCATGTCACAAGTACTCATGATCTCAGGGGGAAACATGTAAAAGATAATGCCATACCTGCTGCAATTCCGACGTGTAAAGTGTGTGTGTATTGACGGCGGAGAGGCTTCCTCCGGCCACAGCCCTCAGTGGTTCACAACCACACAACAGGCAGCACCAGTATCCCCACCCAAAAATGGCTCTGGGCACTATGGGACTCAACTGCTGAGGTCATTAGTCCCCTAGAACTTAGAACTAGTTAAACCTAACTAACCTAAGGACATCACAAACATCCATGCCCGAGGCAGGATTCGAACCTGCGACCGTAGCGGTCTTGCGGTTCCAGACTGCAGCGCCTTTAACCGCACGGCCACTTCGGCCGGCTATCCCCACCCCACCACCGTCGCACCAAAAACACCGAACCCAGGGTTACTGTGCGGTTCGGCCTCAAGCAGACCCCCCCCCCCTTTCCTAGTGAACATCACATAGCAGACGACTGTACCCCAAATGTTAGCGTGGTAGAGTAACTATGGTGTACGCATCGGTCGGGCGGATTCGTGCATGCGACCGGCACGCCTTGCTGACCGGGAAGCAGCGCGTGAGAACGCGCGGCTAGCTGGACGGACGACGTGTAGAATACTAGGCAGTGCCGCGGCTGACAGCCAAGTTTGCGGTCAACCACAACTCTTCCCTGTACTCCACCCGTCGGATTCACTAGAACATTGTTCCGGCTATTGGCTCAATTCTACATTAGTTATTCGTGAAATGTCACACGATTCTTAGAACTGAGTGAACATCTACATCTACATTTACATGGCTACTCTGCAAATCACATTCAAGTGCCTGGCAAAGGGCTCATGGAACCGTTTTCATAATACTTCTCTACCATTCCACGCTCGAATGGTGCGTGGGAAAAAGGAACACCTAAATCTTTCCGTTCGAGCTCTGAATTCTCTTACTTTATAATGATTATCATTTCTCCCTACGTAGGTGGGTGTCAACAAAATATTTTCGCATTCGGAAAAGAAGGTTGGTGATTGAAATTTCGTAAATATATCTCGCCGCAAAGAAAACCGCCTTTGTTTCAGTGAATGCCACCCCAACTCGCGTATCATATCAGTGACACTCTCACCGCTATTGCGCGATAACACGAAACGGGCTGCCCTTCTGTGCACTCTCTCGATGTCCTCCGTCAATCCTACCTAGTAAGGATCCCACACCGTGCAGCAATATTCCAGCAGAATACGGACAAGTGTAATGTAGGCTGTCTCTTTAGTTGGTTTGTCCCATCTTCTAAGTGTTCCGCCAACAAAGCGCAGTTATTCTTTCCCCTTCCCCACAATATTATCTATGTTGTATTTCCAATTTATGTTGCTCGTAATTGTAATTCCTAGCTATTTA
The DNA here is from genome assembly GCF_021461395.2 of Schistocerca americana. Classification (NCBI taxonomy): domain Eukaryota; kingdom Metazoa; phylum Arthropoda; class Insecta; order Orthoptera; family Acrididae; genus Schistocerca; species Schistocerca americana. The sequence goes on along the minus strand of NC_060130.1, from coordinate 974,435,344 downwards.
GTCGAATTGACAGCCATTAGATTTGTGCTATTTATCGGGTACGCTAAATTTATCGAATTTCTTTTAGTACCCACGTGGATGACCTCGCACTTTTCTTTGTTTAGCGCCAATTGCCACTTTTTGCACCATACAGAAATTCTCTCTAGTTAATTGTGTAATTGGAATTCACTGTCTGATCATTTTACTAGACGGTAAATTAAAGCGTCATCTGCAAACAGTCTAAGGGGCCTGCTCAGAATATCACTTAGATTATTTATGTAAATCAGGAACAGCAGAGGGCCTATGACACTACCTTGCGGAACGCCAGTTTCACTTCTGTTCTACTCAACGATTTAGCGTCTTTCACTGCGAACTGTGACCTTTCTGAGAGGAAATCACCAATCCACTCACACAACTGAGACGATACTCCATATGCACGTAATTTGATTAATACTCGATGGTGAGAAACGGTATCAAAAGCTTTCTGGAAATGCAGGAATACGGAATCGATCTTTGATCCCTAGTCGACAGCACTCATTACTTCATGGGAATAAAGAGGTAGCTGTGCTGCACAAGAACGTATTTGCTGAATCCGTGTTGCTTATGTATCAATAAGTCATTTTCTTCAAGGTGATTCATAATGTTCGAGTACAGTATATGTGCCAAAATCCTACTGCAAATTGAGGTCAGTGATATGGGTGTATAATTCAACGGGTTAATCCTATTTCCTTTCTCGAATATTGATGTGACCTTTGCTACTTTCCTGCCGGCCGGTGTGGCCGGGCAGTTCTAGGCGCTACAGTTTGGAACCGCGCTGCTGCTATATAATATTCATGTTGTCCGCATCCAGAGCTGAGTGGCCAGCGAAGATGGTTGCTAAGGGAGACCCGAGTACGATTCCCGTATTACCAAGGACTTTTCCTCGGTGAACGAGTGGTACGGGTTGTTCTCAGCCTCGGGATGTCATTTGAGAAGCTACTCGATTAAGAAATAGAGGCTTCAAGGTTGGTAAGTCTGAAAAACGGCCGGGACTACGGTTTCCTGATCGTATGCCCCTCCTTACCACATTCACACGACGCCGAATGGCAGAGGATGGACGGTAGGCCTTCAGCGTCTGGGCGATGAGCTCGTTATCATTCATTTCGCATCCTGAAGTTGTAATTGAGAAGCGCTGAGCTATTCTACCAGTACTATGAGCGTAAAAATTCAGGCAGAACAATCCACTGAGTGATAATAATGACACCAGAAGTGGAGAGACATTGGCTGAGAGATGCAAGGAATGTACCCATTTTATCTGTCCGAATAGCAGCTACCAGCGTTTCTCGACGCTACGACAAAGTTTGGGTACTGCCAAGGCGCACGTAGCACTAATGGCGACATCTTTCCCAATCCGATGTAACAGCCATCCTTGTCATTTTAAGGGCCCAGGAGCACGTAATACGATGCTCGTTGCCACATTATACAAGCAATAGAAGCACGTCAACGGTGTCTGCCGAACACTCGTTTACCCTGGCTATCAGTGCGTCACTACTGACGTTATAGACTAAGGAAATAAAGTCATTTCACACCTAAAACAGTAAATGGTACAGAGCGACTGGGTGAAAAAAAGAAAAGGAGGCCAACAAATAAGTTTTGCATCACCTCTGTTCCGAGAATTCTAGAACCTGTACAGAAAATTGGAATAGAGGTCAGCATAGACATCATTTCCACCCTTTTTATTGCTCATGAAAATCACACATTGCATGTTGTACAACCATACAGCGAAACTTTCAAAGGTGGTGGTCCAGATTGCTGTACACGCCGGTACCTCTAATACCCAGTAGCACGTCCTCTTGCATTGATGAATGCCTGCATTAGTCGTGGCACACTATTCACAAGTTCATCAAGACACTGTTGGTCCAGATTGTCCCACTCCTCAACGGCGATTCGGCTTAGGTGCCTCAGAATGGTTGGTGGGTCACGTCGTCCATAAACAGCCATTTTCAGTCTATCCAAGGAATGTCCGATAGGGTTCATGTCTGGAAAACATACTGGCCCCTCTATAATAGCAATGTCGTTAACATGAACGAAGTCATTCACAAGATGTGCACGATGGGGGCGCGAATTGTCGTCCATGAAGACGAATGCTTCGCGAATATGCTGCCGATATGGTTGCACTATCGGTCGGAGGATGGCATTCACGTGCCGTACAGCCATTACGGCGCCTTCCATTACCACCAGTGGCGTACGTTGGCCCCACATAATGCCATCCCAAAACAGCAGGGAACCCCCACCTTGCTGCACTCGTTGGACACTGTGTCTAAGGCGTTCAGCCCGACCGGGTTGCCTCCCAACACGTCTCCAACGATTTTCTGGTTGAAGACATATGCGACACTCATCGGTGAAGAGAACGTGATGCCATCTGTACCGCGCTGCATGGTGTCTTTGTTGCTAATATGGACGTCGGGAGTGAAGTTGCGCATCAAAAATGGTTCAAATGGCGCTGAGCACTATGGGACTCAACTGCTGTGGTCATAAGTCCCCTAGAACTTAGAACTACTTAAACCTAACTAACCTAAGGAGATCACACACATCCATGCCCGAGGCAGGATTCGAACCTGCGACCGTAGCGGTCCTGCGGTTCCAGACTGTAGCGCCTTTAACCGCTCGGCCACTCCTTCCGGCCAGTTGCGCATCATGCAACCTGTTGCGCACAGTTTGTGTCGAAACACGGCGTCCTGCGGCTGTACGAAAAGCATTATTCAGCATGGTGGCTTTGCTGTCAGGGTTCCTCCGAGCCATAAACCGTACGTAGATGTCATCCACGACAGTAGTAGTCCTTGGGAGTCCCGAGCGAGGCATATTATCGACAGTTTCTGTCTCTCTGTATCTCCTCCATGTCCGAACAACATCGCTTTGGTCCACTTGTAGACGCTTGGACACTTCGCTTGTTGAGTGCCCTTCCTGTCACAAAGTAACAATTCGGACGCGATCGAACCGCGATATTGACCGTCTAGTCATGGTTGAACTACAGACAACACGAGCCGTTACCTTCTTCCTGGTGGAATGACTGGAATTGATAGGATGTCGGATCCCCTCCGTCTAATAGGCGCTGCTCATGCATGGTTGTTTACATCTCTGGGCGGGTTTAGTGGCATGTCTGAACAGTCAGATGGACAGTGTGTGTGACACAATATCCACCCTCCATGTCGTACCGTCCATATCAGACATCCTGCAAGTGGTGACAGACGTATGAGCCATTCAGTTCCTCAGCAAGAAATACTCCGTCGAGTAACGTCGAAAACTAACGTAATTGAATTTCATTCAACAAGCTTAGGTCTTCTCTCACGACGACTACGCCGAATCCTCATTCAGATATCGCATATACTCTTTCTTACCGTTACATTACTCCAATTTTTTAAACTCACATTATAAGCATTCTCTGTCGCCATCGGTCTAAGTGATTGCAATTGTTCTTCCGAGTTTCGGGATGGTATTGCTCCTACGTACTGCAGTTAAAAATTTGGAATTTTATAGTATTGGAAGCGGCATGAATTCTTATCAATTACTGTACGTGTGAACGTGGGTCACTTGGCATGTCTAACTTACTGTTTTGGTTCTAAATCATAAAATCGAGAGAGCTAAAACTTCCTTGACATTCATGTTGTACTAGAAACACAATTCTTAAGCATCTTGGTAAGGTCACCATCAATTTCATTACTTTCATATTCGGATTCTTGATACACCATGTCCTCTTTTTATCTTCTGTACACACGTAGTTTATGGCTGTTCTTAACGTTTTCTTCAAAAAAAGCTGTCTCATATGCGTTCAGGAAGATCTCGAGCAACAATTCTGATAATGAATATCCCATTGCTAAACCATTTTGTTTCCAGTAAATTTAAACTAACTTGAATGAATAGACAAACCTTAATAGACCCACAAATTCATCTATTTCTGCTTCTGATATTTTCCCGTGCACTTGCATATTGTTTTCTTTTATGCCTATCGTTCCCCCAGCTAGCAAAGAGTATTCAAAGTGAGCAATCATAAAACAGACAAACTGAATGGACAGTTTCCTGACTGGGATTGGAGGAAAAGGGGTCCTATGGACATGTGTACGGCAATGGACGGTGTTCGTGAAACGACTACGTATCGTCCCGGAACACAGAGCAGAGCTGCATCGCATCGACGACACTACATACCTTCATAGTGGCCTCCACGGGATTGCAAGTGATAGGGTTAGAAACGGTGATCAGGCAGGATACACGTAATAATACTTTGGCTTACGCGATGTTGGTGGGCCACTTGCCTGGAGCTTTTACAAGGGTTAGTTTCAACATTCTGTGAAACCCGGTCTAAATCTGGTGCACGCACGCTCTGCATGTTCGTGTGTCTGAAAGGACCCATGATCACACAAACGCCAAAATAATGCTTTAAATATTGTGTGATGCATTTGGCGTCAGTGAATGTACTTATTTTGGTATAGCCGTGCTGCCTCTTGACCGTTTCCATCTGCTTGGCCGTACGCAAACACGATCTCGGATTGTTCCTGACATAAATACCGGACCACTAGGCTGCTTACATACGCTGAGTCAAACACACAAAGAAAACTCTGCACCAGGTCAGAGGAACTTTCGTTCGTCAGCACCATCTACGTGGCAACGATGCATTTCCGGAAACATTGTCATACAAACTTATTTCCTCCATTTCCAGTCAGGCATCCGTCCCTGCTGTGATTCGATTTTATTAATGTTCATTCTATGCATATTACTTACCTCTAATGTATTCAACTTCGCACCTTCATTCATTTTGCATTCTTGCGTCACTACTGCCATCACCGAACTAAATTTGATAGTGAATGTTTTGCTATAGGTATATCATTTGCGAAGTATTGTTCAATTAATTTAGTTCCAGACCCACTTCTCTCATTGGAAAACACGCATGGGACTAGGCTGTTGTGAGAACTGAGTTTAATAAACTGTATCAGATCAGTGACTATGGGTGTCATACATTGTCATGAGTTTTCGTTCTCGTTTATTTCCACAGTTTTAGCGTGTAAAAAGAAACCAAACGTGATCGAAACATAGTCTCAGCCAGCGTTTTAAATGCACCAATGAGTACGCCTCACGGTCATATTTACTGCCAGCTGCGAGCTTTATCGTTACAGTCACAACCAACTCTGTACGAAATCTCATCAGACAATAACGGTAACACAGTACGCGTTAATGCTATAAGCTGTGCATGACAGCATCAATCTTCGTAATGTGATAATGGTAACCTATCAACAAAGCTTATTTGCACTCTGTCATCACGCTGATGGGTGTAAGTAGCGTAGTAGTCCACCTTGTTAAACTAACAACCTTTTAACTGTTCATTCTACACAGCGTTTTCTCTTTGTTGTACTAAAACAGTCATATACAGCTTTCAGCTATTTATTTCACAGAAGATAAAAAGAACTAATTTTTAAGGCAACAGTTCTATGGGCTAAATTGTGAAATAAAAATTCCTGTTTTTGCAATATTAATGAGTCATGACTGCTTGTAAGGGCTACAGATCTCCTTTCAGAAAACTGAGTTCTTCTACACGAAATTAAACACACAAAATTTGAACACAAAGTATGGCAAGATCAACAGCGTCACACACATTAAGTACCTAGGTGAAGTGCTCGAACCAACAGGGCAGCCGGAGTGACCGTGCGGTTCTAGGCGCTCCCGTTTGGAGCCGAGCGACCGCTACGGTTGCAGGTTCGAATCCTGCCTCGGTCTTGGATGTGTGTCATGTCCTTAAGTTAGTTAGGTTTAGTTAGTTCTAAGTTTTAGGCGACTGATGACCTCAGAAGTTATGTCGCATTGTGCTTAGAGCCATTTGAACCAACAGAAAGGAAGAAAATTGGCCAGAGCAATAGGTTACTGAAAATGAAGAGAGCCTTCTACAAAAGACAGGGTATTTGCAATAAGAAATGTCTGTCCACCTGTACCAAAATTCGTCACTACAAGACTGAAATCAAACCTGAGGTGCTATACACCAGTGACACACTGATCTTATACACGAAGGCCAACCTTGAGAACATTCTCACTCAGGAAAGAAAAACTATTAGGAAAATTATTGGATCAAAACTCACGGACGAAGGATACAGGCTTCACTCCAGGGATACCACAGAGAAGTTCTCCAACATCGCAGCGGACATTAGAAAGAGGCGACTAAACTTTTATAGGCACATCACCAGACTCACCAACAGAATCCTCAAGTACATCCAGGGACCCAAGACTACTACACCCTGAATGACACAAGTCAAAACTGATCTGCAGAGAGCTCAGATAGATTCAGCGGACATCATGGACAATGGCTTCTATGTACACAATGTGTACAAGTGGGAAGTGATGTCAGAGAAAACAGCACCTAAAGCCCAAAGGCCAAAGCGGACTGAAAAAAGGAAGAGAGACTTCAGTGAACGAATTAAGGAGTACTGCAATAACTGGAAGAACAAATACTCATGAATATTCTCTCGTGGTCTGATGAAAGACCTCTAACGTGTGTAATAATGAGTACTGTGGTAGAAATGTGTTACAGTGCTTTCCTACTTCCCTTCCGTTTTCGGAAGAACTGCTTGTCAAACGGTCAGGTCGCACGTTATTGACGGTAGGACAGTTTAACACTCACTTGATTAACCGCACAATCGTTATTTAAAAAGAGTGCACCAGGAATTTGGACTACGTCCGATCACTGTATATCAGTAATGAATTGACTATCTGATGTCTTCCACCATCCATTCTTGCGATTCACTTTATGCGATCTGGGTCTATTTAAATTATTATTTCTCTTTTCAGTAGTCTGAAATGGTCTCCATATACGAGGGCTATTCGGAAAGTAAGGAACGATATGTCGCAAAATAGAAACCACGGTGAAAATGAAAACTGTTTTATTGGAAACAGTTAGCTACACCTCCCAGCTACTTATCTCCACAGTCGCCGATAAGATTTAGACGTTTGTCGTAGCGTTGTACCAACTTTCCAATACCCTAGTTATAGAAGGCAGCCGCCAGTGCTTTCCGCAATTCTCTACGCTGGCCTACAGCTCGTTGTCTGTGCCAAAATGTTGTCTTCATAGCAAGCGGTTCATGTGAGCAGAGATGAAACTCAGAGGGAACAATTACAGGCTGTTATGTCGGTAATCAAACATTTCAAATTGAAAACGATGCAGGAGCATCTTCATTGCCCCTGCAGAATGCGGCTGAGAATTGTCTTGAAGACAACAAACGACAGTTATGTAACATCGGCTGCATAGCTTTAGGCGAAATTTCTCACCAGGATCTCGTACTTGGCGGGAGACACTACTGTTCTAGGTATCTTTATGTGCTCCCTAAGTGCTCAGAACTAAAAAGAACGAAGTAACGCGGTCGACGGGCATACTAGAGACACTGCCAACACAAATGTGCAAAGCTTCATCGGATTTTCACTGGGGTTTCCATTTCGAGACCGATCGTTCCTTACTTTCCGAACAACCCTCGTAGATAAGATGGACAAAATTTTCAATTATGCTCGGTGTAGCGCAGATTAAGACGAGATAACTCAGGGTAATATTACACAGTAAACAAGAATACTGAAATAAAGCTTTAGTAAGTGACCTTCCGGTAGATGGCACAATCATGTCAGCACATTTTTGTGAGCAAATTAAGACGATACATAAATCACTGTAGTGTAAATAAATAACATAAGTAGACTTTATTTTAGAACGATGAAGCATTATTCCAAAAAAATTGCAAGAAAGACACTATGTTTGAAGAAAAATTTCAGCACCAAGTGCACTGCCTACATCAACATCTATACTTTTAAACCGTTGTTAAGTGCCTGTCAGAGGGTACTTCCAATTGTAACACGTACTGGGATAACCGCGTGGACCACGAGAAGCGTGATACAAGGTGACAATTACTGAACTATATGAAATAAAATCGTCATAACTTCTGAACGATTTGTGTTAGGACGTTCAAAGTGCACGGTCGGCCGCGCGGCATGATGAGAATTAGTACGCTCATTATGGTTTGGATTAGCGACGAAGCCAATTTTCATTTGGATCGTTTCGACAGTAAGAAAAATCAGCTCATTTAGTGGACTGAGTATCCGCATTTCGGGATCGAGAAGTCTCTTCGCCCTTAAAGGGTTACTGTGTGATACAATAAATTCTGGATCGGTTGCATGAATGTTTTGTAAGAAATCTGATTTTTACAGTGGTGTCCAAAATTTAAGCAACAAAAGGAAATTTCGCGGGGTAGCGTTTATTTTTGCAAAAAAAAACAGTGTAAACAGATGATAGTAAAGTAGAAACAATCTAACGAATACTCAATGCAGACAACTGCAACACAGAGAACGGTAGACAAAAATGTTATTCACTCTTTCCAACTGAACAGATTTGCACCTACATTCCGACAACTCGTTAATGTGGTCAGTAAGGGGTGTGACCACCTCTGTCAGCAATACAGTCCTGACAACGACGGGGCATGTTATTAATTATGTCATCAATCTCATATAGAGGCAGTAATGCCCATTCTTCCTGTAGAGCTGCTCGCAGTCTTCGAGAGTGGTTGGTGGACGCTTACGTGATACAAACCGTCTCCCTGGTGCATCCCAGACATTCTGTACAGGATTCAAATCGGGAGAGCATGCAGGCAACGCTATGCATGCAATATCATCCCTTTCCCAGAAACCATCAACCACTCGTGCTCTATCAGGTCGAGTATTATCGTCCACAGGAACTCGCAACAAGGGAAGATGAAGTTCCAAGATCTCGTCACGACACCCGACAACAGTTAAACATCTACATCTCCAAATACATTTACACTCCGCAAGCCACCCAACGGTGTGTGGCGGAGGGCAGTTTATGTGCCACTGTCATTGCCTCCCTTTCCTGTCCCAGTCGCATATGGTTCGCGGGAAGAACGACTGCCGGAAAGCCTCCGTGCTCGCTAGAATCTCTCTAATTTTACATTCGTGATCTCCTCGGGAGGTATAAGTAGGGGGAAGCAATATATTAGATACCACATCCAGAAACGCACCCTCTCGAAACCTGGCGAGCAAGCTACACCGCGATGCAGAGCGCCTCTCTTGCAGAGTCTGCCACTTGAGTCTGCAAAAACATCTTCGTAACGCTATCACGCTTACCAAATAACCCTGTGACGAAACGCGCTGCTCTTCTTTGGATCCTCTCTATCTCCTCTGTCAACCCGACCGGGTACGGATCCCACACTGATGAGCAATACTCAACTATAGGTCGAACGAGTGTTTTTTAAGCCACCTCCTTTGTTGATGGACAACATTTTCTAATGACTCTCCCAATGAATCTCAACCTGGCACCCGCCTTACAAACAATTAAATTCATGTGATCATTCCACTTCAAATCGTTCCGCACGCATATTCCCAGATATTTTACAGAAGTAACTGCTACCAGTGTTTGTTCCGCTATCATATAATCATACAATAAAGGATCCTTCTTTCTATGTATTCGCAATACATTAAATTTGTCTATGTTAAGGGTCAGTTGCCACTCCCTGCACCGAGTGCCTATCCGCTGCAGATCTTCCTGCATTTCGCTGCAATTTTCTAATGGTGCAACTTCTCTGTATACTACAGCATCATCCGCGAAAAGCCGCATGGAACTTCCGACACTATCTACTAGGTCATTTATATATATTGCGAAAAGCATTGGTCCCATAACACTCCCCTGTGGCACGCCAGAAGTTACTTTAACGTCTGTAGACGTCTCTCCATTGAGAACAACATATTGTGTTCTGTTTGCTAAAAACTCTTCAATCCAGCCACACAGCTGGTTTGATATTCCGTAGGCTCTTACTTTGTTTATCAGGCGACAGTGCGGAACTGTATCGAACGCCTTCCGGAAGTCAAGGAAAATAGCATCTACCTGGAAGCCTGTATCTAATATTTTTTGGGTCTCATGAACAAATAAAGCGAGTTTGGTCTCACACGATCGCTGTTTCCGGAATCCATGTTGACACCTACAGAGTAGATTCTGGGTTTCCAGAAATGATATGATACGGAGCAAAAAACATGTTCTAAAATTCTGCAACAGATCGATGTCAGAGATATAGGTCTATAGTTTTGCGCATCTGCTCGACTACCCTTCTTGAAGACTGGGACTACCTGTGCTCTTTTCCAATCACTTGGAACCTTCCGTTCCTCTAGAGACATGCGGTACACGGCTGTTAGAAGAGGGGCAAGTTTTTTCGCGTAATCTGTGTAGAATCGAATTGGTGTCCCGTCAGTTGCAGTGGATTTTCTTCTGTTGAGTGATTTCAGTGGCTTTTGTATTCCTTGGACACTTATTTCGATGACAGCCATTTTTTCGTTTGTGCGAGGATTTTGAGAAGGAACTGCAGTGCGGTCTTCCTCTGTGAAAGAGCTTTGGAAAAACGGGTTTAGTATATCAGCTTTACGCATGTCATCCTCTGTTTCAATGCCATCATAATCCCAGAGTGTCTGGATATGCTATTTCGAGCCACTTCCTGATTTGACGTAAGACCAGAACATCCTAGGATTTTCTGTCAAGTCGGTACATAGAATTTTACTTTCGAATTCACTGAACGCTTCACGCATAGCTCTCCTTACGCTAACTTTGACATCGTTTAGCTTCTGTTTCTCTGAGAGGTTTTGGCTGCGTTTAAACTTTGCAGTGAAGTTCTCCTTGCTTTCGCAGTAGTTTACTAACTTTGTTGTTGAACCACGGTAGGTTTTTCCCGCCCTCACAGTTTTATTCGGCACGTAACTGTGTAAAACGCGTTTTACGATTGCCTTCAACTTTTTCCATAAACACTCAACATTATCGGTGCCGGAACAGAAATTATCGTTTTGATCTGTTAGGTAGTCTGAAATCTGCCTTCTATTACTTTTGCTAAACCTTCCTCCCTTTCTTTATATTCCTATTTACTTCCATATTCAGGGATGCTGCAACGGCCTTATGATCACTGATTCCCTGTTCTGCGCTTACAGAGTCGAAAAGTTCGGGTCTGTTTGTTGTCAGTAGGTCCAAGATGTTATCTCCATGAGTCGGTTCTCTGTTTAATTGCTCGAAGTAACTTTCAGATAGTGCACTCAGTATAATGTCACTCGATGCTCTGTCCCTACCACCCGTCCTAAGCATCTGAGTGCCCCTGTCTATATGTGGTAATTTGAAATCTTCATCTAAGATTATAACATGTTGAGAAAATTTATGTGAAATGTATTCCAAATTTTCTCTCAGTTGTTCTGCCACTAATGCTGCTGAGTCGGGAGGTCGGTAAAAGGAGCCAATTATTAACCTAGCTTGGTTGTTGAGTGTAACCTCCACCCATAATAATTCACAGGAACTATCCACTTCTACTTCACTACAGGATAAACTACTACTAACAGTGACAAACACACCACCATCGGTTGCGTGCAATCTATCGTTTCTAAACACCGTCTGTGCCTTTGTAAAAATTTCGGCAGGATTTATCTCTGGCTTCAGCCAGCTTTCCGTACCTATAACGATTTCGGCTTCGGTGATTTCTATCAGCGCTTGAAGTTCCGGTACTTTACCAACGCAGCTTCGACAGTTTACAATTACAATACCGATTGCTGCTTGGTCCCCGCATATCCTGACTTTGCCCCGCACCCTTTGAGGCTGTTGCCCTTTCTGTACTTGCCCGAGGCCACCTAACCTAAAAAACCGCCCAGTCCACGCCACACAACCCCTGCTACCCGTGTAGCCACCTGCTGTGTGTAATGAACTCCTGACCTATCCAGCGGAACCCGGAACCCCACCACCCTATGGCGCAAGTCGAGGAATCTGCAGCTCACACAGTCGCAGAACCGTCTCAGCCTCTGATTCAGACCCTCCACTCGGCTCTGTACCAAAGGTCCGCAGTCAATCCTGTCGACGATGCTGCGTATGGTGAGCTCTGCTTTCATCCCGCTAGCAAGACTGGCAGTCTTCACCACATCAGATAGCCGCCGGAAGCCAGAGAGGATTTCTTCCGATCCATAGTGAAACGCATCATTGGTGCCGACATGAGCGACCACCTGCAGATGGGTGCTGCCTGTATCCTTCATGGCATCCGGAAGGACCCTTTCCACATCTGGAATGACTCCCCCCGGTATGCAGACGGAGTGCACATTGGTTTTCATTTCTTCTCTAGCTGCCATATTCCTAAGGGGCCCCATTACGGGCCTGACGTTGGAGCTTCCAACTATCAGTAAACACACCCTCTGCGACCGCCCAGATCTTGCAGACTGAGGGGAAACCTCTGGAACAGGAGAAGCAGCCATGTCCAGCCGAAGATCAGTATCAGCTGGAGACAGAGCCTGAAAGCGGTTCGTCAGACAAACTGGAGAGGCCTTCCGTTCAGCCCTCCGAAGTGTCTTTCGCCCCCTGCCACACCTCGACAAGACCTCCCACTCTACCACGGGTGAGGGGTCAGCCTCAATGTGGGCAGTATCCCGGGCAGCCATAGCTGTAGTCCGATCGGGGGATGCGTGGGACGAGCTGGCCATCCCCGACAACCCCCCATCCGGACCCCCATTGTGATGCCCATTGGCAACAGCCTCAAGCTGTTTGACCGAAGCCAACACTGCCTGAAGCTAGGAGCGAAGGGATGCCAACTCATCCCGCATCCGAACACAGCAGTCGCAGTCCCTATCCATGCTCAAAACTGTTGTGCAAATGATGTCTGAACTAACCTACAGAGAGCACAAACAATTCGACACAACATTTAAACAGTTATTAAAATACATGATTGCCTAGTAAATGCAGTAATGCTGCTACTTGCGCACTGCTGACACACTGCTCGGGGGCAAAAGGAGACTAAGCGATCTTACACTATTCAGGTACTAAAATGCGATGCTACAACTCTCAAATACTATAATACGCCCGAAATTTATGAATTAAACAATGCAAGGACCCAAAAACACGCAAAAAAATCAAGAATTAAACTATGTAACAAATAAGTGAGCTAAGAGTATACGACTTGCTGCTGGCAGCTGCTTATCCAACAGCGGCAGGGAGCACGTTGTCGATTCACCCGTAATGTCGTGACCTTGCGGTCTAATAACGGTCCTCTGTTTTGAAGTCACATGTGGTCGGCCGTGCCCTGGTTTTCGGTATACGGTTTCGGTCTCTACAAACCGTCACGACATCCGGGAAACAGAACGATTCACATTAAGCCATCGGGCCAAATCAGTTTGTGACTGTCCTATTTCCTTTCTTTCTACGGCCCTCTACCGCACAGAGTTTGGTAGGCATCTTCTCTATGCCATACTGCACCGTCTGTGACACTGTACACAGTGATTGTGAATGTGAGGCTACCCGGCATACACTACCTCGTTTCATAGGTGCCCTGACGTCATCGTTGGCATGGTTGGCCGTTGACTAGAATTCCATCTTCTTTGCAGAACACGATCATACCGACATCTGTTGACAGTCTGTATGATTATAACGTAAAGTAGACACAAGACGGGTAAATAGCGGACTTTTGTTTCAATTTTGGACATCATTTTAGAACAACTGCAATTTACCACTATCTCACAAATGAACCGAAAGCTGCGAACTGCTTTACCTGCTATTGACTCTATGTGGTAACTACATTCCTTATCCACACGAATTATTACGTTCCGACTTTTGTATGAGTTGACTCATTTAAATTGTGACTTACTGATTATGTAGTCGTGGCACTGAGCCTCGTGAAATGCAGAATTTTACAATTCTGTACATTTAAACTAAGTGGCCAATCTTTGTAGCTCTTTGAAGGCTCAGCAACATCTGACTGAGTATTAATGCAGTTTTTATATCAGACAGTACTTCGTAACTGACAAGGGTATCATTTGGAAGCAATCTAAGGTCACTACTGATATTGTCTGACAGATCGTTCATATATAAAATGAGCAGGAAACAACCCAAAACAGTTTCATGGCACAAGCCTGAAGTTCATTCTACAGCCCACGATGACTGTCTGTTAAAGGTTACCGTTGGAGCTCAGCATTTGATTGCTGGGTACGGGCTTCCAGAGCTGGGGACTGGTAGGTGCCACGAGTCTCCTGTCGCCAAAAGCTTTGGGCATGCTTCAGTGACCACCGCGCGGTGCAGCGATGGAACGTTATGAGTCTTAGGGATTGGGCATCTTGGTTTGACCACCCTGGCCGCGAGGATGGTTCAAACTTCTATAAAAAACAAACCCTCAATCTCAAGCGGTGCTGTGTGCCGATGAGATGCATTTCTGTTGAGATGAAACAGTCGTTAGCGTGCAACCTCTGGGGATCCAGTCGCCCCTCACTTGTATAAGGCTTACCCAGATATGCGGGGCCCTGTCGAGGTGGATTTTCTTCCCTAGGTGCTCGTGGGTACACCATGAAGCCTAAATCTCATTTTTCTAATCCCAGCGGTCTGGGTGGACCGTTAGGCAGTATTACCACTCAAACTCCAAAGAGGCCTCATGTGGCTACTATACCTGTCTCATCTCTGACTGCCAACGACAGTAATCCCAATAACAGACCACAACCTGTGGTGGAGAGTGTTTTAGGTTTATCGATAAGCATACTAAAGAACAGCAACCGGAAAGGGCAAGTGCATGGGTGAGGGACGTCTAAAATGTTATGAAAAGGATTGATGGGGAGTTCTACAAGTCAACATTATTTATTCTGACAGTCAATCTTCCGAAGCTTCTGGAGTATATTGCAGCAGCTTTTCTCCACTTTAAGGTACGACCATACGTCCTAAATTCAAAGCGCTGCTTCAAGTACCAACGCTTGAGTCACACCATTATGGGTTGTGACAGTTTGGCTATATAGAGCCGATGTGGCAGCATGGCAGACGAACCAGGTTTCCAGTGCACTGCACCTCCCAGCCCAATCTCCTTCCGAGCAGATATTTTCCTGTCCACGCTGAAGAAACAAAGATTCAGGAAATTAAAAGTCACCCAATCTATCACGTACTCTGATGCGAAGAAGATATTTAAGGCCACTCAACCCCCAATTTTAGTCAAGCCTTTGGTCTCAGCGTTATCGTAGCCTGTCCAGAAGGTCAGTGTTAGCACCCTGACTGTGACTGTTGAACAGGGCACGTTTACCACCAGCCGTTAATGTAATTGCTGGTGCCTGTAGCTGAAGCATTGCCTGTCGCCAAACATAACGTCAGCGTAGTCAGCAAACCCTCACGGCAGACATGAGATGAACTTCTATAGGGTGTTTCTCTTCTATCAGTCTCGCCAACGTCCCCAATTTCCAAGCAGGGGACAAATGCCAAATGGCCAAAGGGGAGCGCTCCGAAGCCATCCAACCATGCGATCTTGCTGTTGTCTGATGGATCTGATGAAGATCGACCCATCACTGGTATGAACGTAGAAGTTTGCCCGAGGGTAGCAGCGAGTCCCTCAAGTGATCCCCCCTCTGTTGCCGTATCGCCTCTGCAATGGATCGAGAAGGAGAAAGACAGAGTAAACCCTCATCCTTAAAATGGCTTCCATACTGCGATAGAACATCAGTCGGTTCAGGACTCATGTGGAGGATCTTCTCTTGTGCTTGTGTTTACAAGAAACACATTTAAGGGAGACGGACATACCTGTGCTACTGGGTTATATGCTATATCGCAAGGATGACCTATCGAGGGAAAGACCCAAGGTAGGGGTCGCCGTATTTGTCCACAATGTGCACCACTCCTCTGGTATCCCCGTGGCTACTGACCTGCAGGGAGTTGCAGTCGAAATTCATGCCCGTCGGAGGATTACAGTTTGCTCGCTGTATCTACCTCACCTAGACGCTGTAGCTTCTGAAGCTCTCACAGTTCTTGTGGAACACCTCTCCCGCACATTTCTCCTCCTGGGTGACTTCAGTGTCCATCAAGTCTTGTGGGGGTCAACTTCTACTTGCCCTCGAGGTCGAGTTGGAGTGCCTCATGATGTCTCACGTGCTGTGCATTCTCAACATAGGTGCTCCCACTCATTTCTGTACTGCTATTGGATCATCTCAGCCATAGACCTCTCTTTCTGCTCTCCCACTGTGATTTAACGAGCATTTCGCTCTCATTAAGTATATGGCCGACAGAGTCAGCCTTCAGGAATTGTGAAACAAACCCTGTCGTCCAGGAACGCATGCCGCATAGGGTCCAGATTCACCACGAGTTGGGGAAATTCACAGATGTCTATTGTCTATTGATGCCTAAGCGCTGTAGTGTGCGAGTGAGGCAGACAAGAACCTACGTCATAGGGCAACCCAGTAGAAAGCTTTTGTGGCCAAGGACACGTAGCAGTGTTAAATATGGCGGACCAAATATCGGTCATAAAGGGAAAGATTTATGAACACTATTTAACTCTGTAGTAGTGCAGGGAATGACGTCACAGTACTTTTAATCTGCCATCCTCCATAAATTTTCATGGTGATCCCAATAAAACTTGAATATTGATCATCTGTATAATAGTTTAGGATTTGCTGTTAAAGTGAAATTAACAAGTATTCTAACGAAGACCTGAATGCTAAAATCTGAAGGGTTTGGTAGATCTTACCGATCGACTTCATACAGAAGCGTATCATTAAAATGACAAACGTTGTAAATGTCAGCTCCTTAACTTTATTTGTTTAAAAGATATAGTAAGTTTAAATTATCAGTATTTTCAGTTAAGCATCAGATCATCATTTCCTCCACACAAAACACATTGAACGATGACAGCATGTCAACTTATTGAATCATTAGGTTCAAGTGTTCAAATGTGTGTGACATATTATTGGACTTAACTGCTAAGGTCATCAGTCCCTAAGCTTACACACTATTTAACCTAAATTATCCTAAGGACAAACACACACACCCATGCCCGAGGGTGGACTCGAATCTCCGCCGGGACCAGTCGCCCAGTCCATGACTGCAGCGCCTTAGCCCGCTCGGCTACACCCGAGCGGCGAATCATTAGGTAACAGAATACCTGTTGTAAGGTTTAGTGCATAATGGTTGCTTTTGCTCTTTATTTATTTATCAGAAAACACATTGGTGCAAGGCTATTGGCCGTGATATTCAAAGTTAAGAAGGAAATTGTATTGGTTTTATGTAAAAGAATATAACGTTAATTATGTAATGGATATTATTGTTACTTTAATTAGAAGGTTTAAGTGGTCAAGCTCTGATTATTTAAATATGTTAACATGTAAGGGAATGTAGAATAAGCTGTAGCCAGCTTCGGGAAAGGGAACTACCCTAGTCAGTTGAACGACGATATTCGGCGCGCGGGAAAAGCGGCCAGGGATGGACAGAGGACAGTGCCGGTTGAGACGCGAAAGCGGACGGTCGGGGCTTAGGTAGCTAAGAAGTGAAACGACTTAGAAAATTTCCAGTCACCACTTTCCACTCTGCATCCCCCTACTTGAAGGGGGACCACCTGCAGTGAAGCCAGCAGGGCTAACTGGATGCTCTTTCGCCAGCTTGCTGTGTTCAACCACCGCGACAGCGCCCACGAATTGATGGACCACATCACACAAGTCGTCCATCAGGCTGCTGACCTGTCCATCCCGAAGTCCTCAGGTCATCTTAGGAGGCGACCTGTGCCTTAGTGGACGGATGAATGCCGTTCAGCTATTCGTAACAGGCGTGCGGCCCTTCGACGACTTACGATTTCAAAGGCGTCCTACGACAGACCACCTCATAGCCTTTACAGTTGCGAGGGCAAAAGGCCGACTTGTGATCAAGGAGAGAGAGCGCGCGCGGGTGTGTGTGTGTGTGTGTGTGTGTGTGTGTGTGTGTGTGTGTACCTTAGCGTCAGTTAGTTAGACTAAGTAGTGCGTAAGCTTAGGGATCGATGACATCAGCAGTTTGGTCCCATAAGACGTTACCACATATTTCCAATTGTTCTATGAAAGTATGGGATGCCATCTGCAGGATTTCTGGTAAATGCAATTGTTCACCAATAGCAGCAGTGCTGACGCGGGGATGTCTCCAAAGAGCGCCCAGAGGCATCGCTCAGACACCGGATGAGAATTTTGCAAGAAGTACTTCAAATGCAGCCAGGACCCGGCGTTCAGTCGCTACCTTGCGACTGCACAGAGGAGGAAGTTGGATTTCAGATCCAACGATTCCAGAACTTAGAACTACCCTGTCTCCATGTGGGAGCTGGAATTAGCCCTGTCTGAGAACCATCATACTACACCCAGTCACGACCAGATCCGGTACAGCATTATTAGAAATTTGCCAGCAGCATCGAAAGAAATCCCTCTGTATATTTTAATTTTATATGGCAGATGGGTACGTGCCTCAGCTCGTGGAGAGAGGCAGTTTTGATTCCTCTCAAACCAGGAAAGGACCGCACATGCCCCCGTAGCTATCAGAGTATCGCCTTAACAAGCTATGTAGGAAAGAGCCTGGAGCGAATGGTTAACCATCATCAGGTCTGGTTGTTTTACACCAAGAAACTCATTAGCTGCCCTCAGTGTGGATTCCGGAGATTTCGGTCCACTACCGACCACCTGGCCCTGCTAGAGGCGGCTATTCGGCAGTCTTTCCTACGCAAGCATCACTGTACCGGTATATTCTTTTGACATTGGTAAGGCATTTGATACTACTTGGAGACACTGTATTCTCGTGCAGCTGCTTGAATAGGGCTTTCGTGACAAACTACCCATTTTCATACCGTCTTTCCTGTCTCACCGGTTTTTTTAGGGCTCGAGTTGATAATTCGCTGGCAGATCGATTTGAACAGGTGAATGGGTCCCTCAGCGCGGTGTTTTAAGTGTTACTCTCTTTGCCATAGCCATAAACAATATCACGTCTACAGTCAAGAGTCCTGTACATTCCTCCTTATCAGTGGACAATTTTGCTGTATTCTGTTCCTCCTCCAGTGTTGCAACAGCGAGGCGCCAGTTGCAGCTTACAGTGTGGTGGTTAGAGGAGTGGACTGCAAAGACGTGTTTTCGTGTGTGTGTGTGTGTGTGTGTGTGTGATGCTGCATGTTAGAGAGTCAGTGCGGTTTCTGGGCCCAATTTTCGACTACAAATTGTCGTGGCTGCCACACCTGAGAAACGTGAAAACCAGGAACCCGAAGGCACTGGGTATCTTAAGGTGCCGTAGCTACAGGTGCCGGCCGAAGTGGCCGTGCGGTTCTAGGCGCTGCAGTCTAGAACTGCAAGACCGCTACCGTCGCAGGTTCGAATCCTGCCTCGGGCATGGATATGTGTGATGTCCTTAGGTTAGTTAGGTTCAACTAGTTCTAAGTTCTAGGGGACTAATGACCTTAGAAGTTGAGTCCCATAGTGCTCAGAGCCATTTACCTACAGGTCTTGGGGAGTGACCAGGGTGCGTCTCCTCCAGTTTTATAAGGCTTTCGTGCGTTCACGGCTGGACTACAGGTGCATGGTGTATGGATCGGCGAGGCCTTCCTATTTAAAGATCATTGACGCTGTTCACCACGAGGGACTCAGGCTGGCTAACGGTGCTTATAGGACGAGTCCCATACCTAGCCCTTATGCTGAGACTAGGGAACCGCCACTTACCATCCGGTGGCAGCTCCTCCTGGTGCATCAGGTGTGTAAGTTCCTCACAGCTCCGATTTCACCTGCACGCCACTTCGTTGCTCGTCCGCCTCTGGAGCGCCTTTTCCCCAAACGCCCACGAGCCACAATGCCGTTTGGGATCCACGTCCAGTGTGTGCTGCAGTCCCTCTGTGTGGAGCCAGTACGGCCCAAAATGCACTGTTTTAACCATCTGCCGCCCTGGTTATTGGGGAGGCCCAGAGTGATCTTGGATTTGGTGCAGTACAGGAGAGATAGCACTCCTGCTTCCGTTTTCAATGCGATGTTTTCTGACATTTTATCTGAGCACCACGACTATGTCGCTATTTTTACGGATGTGTCGGAACAGGGGGATTCTCTTGGTTGCTCTGGTGTTGTCCGAGATCGTGTGCCCAAGATCTGATTGCCGCCATTTGCGGTCTCTGATGCAGAATTGTATGCAATCTTGCGGGCACTGGAGCAGATGAGACTTTCTTCATGTAATAATTTTCTTGTCTGTTCCGATTCTCTTAGTGCCCTTCACTCTCTGCAACGTTTGTACCTAGCAGATAAAGTTGTCCAGACTATCCAGGATAGCCACTTCCACTTACAACGGCGGGGAACGAGGTTTCTTTCTGATGGGTACCAGGACACACCGTTATTGGTGGGAACGAAAGGGTAGATCAAGCAGCCAAGGAGGCATGTCTTGATCAGCAGATATTTCAGTGTGCCATCGCCCTGCACGCTATCACCTCGCTGTTGAGCTCAAGAATCTTGAGTCGGTGGGAGAATGAGTGGCTGGAAGTGACCGACAATAAGCTCCGTTTAGTAAAACCCACGACGCGGGTGTAGTGTAGTTCCTTCGAGCCACGTAGACGGAACGAAATTCTCGTCTCTCGTCTTCGCATAGGCCACAGCCCTATGAGGAATGGGTTCGTGCTCCGGCGACAGGACCCTAAAATGGTTGCTTGTGGCCAAGAGATCAGTGTGCACCTCTGCGCTTTATTTTATGAAACGCGGGCAGCGGATGATTTGCCAACGGATCTGCAATCTCTTTTAGGTAAGAATCAAACGAATGTGGTTAGAATTTTAAAGTTTTGTCAATTGTGCAATGTTTTTACCAATATTTTAGGGAAAGGATTTTAATTCGTTCACAGGATGACTGGCTCACCCATATTTTGCGTAAGTGGCCAGCCAGTGACAATTCCCTATGGAGTTCTTTTAGCTCCTTTCTGGTTTTCCTTATGTTTTAGTTTCTTGTATAGCATCTTTAGTCTTTTCCCGCTGTCTTTGCGTGTATGATCGACCTCATTTTACTAATTTTGTACACATTCGTGTCTTTTAATGTGTGCAGTAACCTCATAACCTCGGCGTAAAGCGCCCGTAAGCAGTAACACACACACACACACACACACACACACACACACACACACACACACACACACACACACTATTAAAGGTACCCTGCTGCCCTCTCTTCTAAGAAATCCAGACTCTTTTGATATCTCACACTAACGCACGTTATTTAATTACGGCTGGCGACAAATGATTTTCGAAACTGTCACCTCTTTTTTGACCTAACCGTGGGTAGTAAAACCACTGGCATCCACTGGTAATCATTGCTCTCCATCTATAGCCACTAGAGCCATCACAATTTGCAAACATCGACCAGTCTCTGTTTTAATGAAACGTCAGAAACTTAACGCTATACTGCTACTATGACCCGCTGAGTTCTAATGTAAAAGGCCTGTCGGCAATATTAAGGTGACAAAACTAGATGAAGCCTTCATTTATTAGAGTCCGGTCCTTATTAGACCTCCCGTAAAACGAGAGATATGAGACAAGTTTGCGAGCAAAGAGCAAAAATATATTCTCTTGATCCAAAATCATTCAGTACAAAAAGAAAACTTGACCCGTGTTTGGTAGGAGCAGTCTTCCCCTAGTAATACATATCTCGATGACAAGATTTTAGACAAAACTAGAAACAGAATATTTAAAGTAGGCATTTCACCCTCCGTTTATATTCATTACAGCCTATATCCGACAAATTAAAAATACAAGCCGGTTACAGCAGTCAGATAGATACACATCCACTCATCCAGCAAAATTTTTATAAGTCATAATGAAGGAATGGAAGCAGAAAACCGGCTATGTAATTTGTCCACCAAAATACGTATTACGTATTCACAGTGGGCATAACCAGCTACATTTCTTTGCCATCGTCTTCATGAAAGCAGTCTCAGACGATTTTAGAGGTGTGAATGGGGCCATTATTATCTTTTTACATTGCGACGTTAAACGGGAAACACAGGTCGTAGATCGCACAGCACACTGACATAATCGAGCCTATACAGGGTACAGAAAGGCTAAGACTATGTCGTGACATTCTTTCCATAGTATTACTGTAACCTCACTAGGTTTTGCAGTAGGACGGAGACACTCGACTTGATAAGGTTCTGCTCAGTTTTCTAAAGGTAAACACCACCACTGGCTGGGAATAATTTAAAGGACGCATCATCTACCCAGATGACAATCACTACTTGTTATTCTGTCGAATTATTATGCTCACGACACCCGTTTCGTCATTTCAAGACATGCTTTTATAGGGAATAGTTATGCAACAGTCAGTACACATGTATGTTATGGTAAAATGGAGGGAGGAATGAGGAGCCTTGATCGTCCCGTCAACATCGAGGTCATTAAAGTCGGAGCATATGCTCGGAATAATTCAAGGATGGAGAAGGAAATCGTCCGTGCCCTTCCAAACCGTCTAGGCAATTGCCACGAAAGAATTAGGAAAATGATGGAAAACCTAAATTTGGATATTCGCGGACATGAACCGCCGTTCTCCTGAACGTTAGTCCAGTGAGCTAACCACTAACCCACGTCCGGCCATACTGATTTAGGTTTTCCGTGATTTCACTAAATCGCTTCAGGCAAATGCGGGGATGGTTCCTTTGAAAGGGAACGACCGATTTCCTTCCCCATCCTACCCTCTTCAGATTGGACCGATGAACTAGCTGTTTGTTCCCCTCCCCCAAATGTACCAACCAACCAACCAACCAGCTAACCACTGCGCCACCTCGCCCCGTGCAGACTGTGGCGGTTAGACTTCGGTGACACAGCTTCATGTACACACTTTTTCATTGCAAGTCTCTTGTTGCAGTGTGCATTCTGGTCATAATCCACTTCATAGACCTGCTATCACTATCAGCCAGCTTTGGGTATCGACCACTGTATTGTCTGGCAAATGTTTTTCTAGGTTTTATTTAAGCTAAGATTACAGTCGACACGCTACTCTTTCGGTTGCTGAGGTAGTAACACGTGAGACCCCAGCACCCACGGTCCTCTAGAAACGTAATGGAGCTTTTAACACGAAACATACGGGGATCGGACCAAATTATGGAAACACTGCGAAATATGCTGCCCTGAACCTAAATGCATATGCTAGCAGATCCTAAAGGTTGCACAGTTGTATTTTACTATGAACAGCACTTTTACAATATCCTCAACACGTCTGAGGTGTCAGTTATGGTGAGAACTATGAACTGTGTAATTGTGAATGCATTATGTCTGAGCTGAGTGAAATGAACGGAGCCGAAGTGTTTGGTATTTCAAGAGGTACAGTAATCAAACATTTAACATTATGCATGGAAAGCGGAAAAAAATCATCCGCTAAATCGAAACCCGAACGAGGATGTGTGTCGAGTGATCATCCGGACAGTCATTGATAAAGATTGTGACGAAAAATCAAAGGAAGACAGCTGCAAAAGTCACTGTGGAACTGAATGTCGCACTCGCGAACCCTCTCAGCACCAAGACACTAAGGGAGATCCAGAGGCAGGGAATTTCAGGATTATGCAGAATTCAAATACCACTCATCAGGCCTGCAAATGCCAGTAACAGGAAAACATGGTGCTGAAGCCACAAAACCTCGATTACGGAACAATGGATAAAGTCATTTAATCAGATGAGTCCTTTCTCACACATTTTCCAACTTCTGGTAGAGTTGACGTTCCAAGAGTGAAACATGGTGGAGTCAGGTGATTATATGGGCTACCATATCGTGGTACTGTAAGCTCCCTACGGTTACACTGCGAGGTCACATTACTGCAAGGATTACATATCTATTTTGGCTTCTCATGTCGACCGCATGTTACAATGTTTGGTCGTCAGAAGTAACGCTAACTTGCCACTGTTTTGAGGGAATAATGTTACAAGACTCTCTTGAAAATCTTACATGATCTTCACTGACATGACAAAAGTCATGTAATAGCAGTATTTACACATACACATGGCGATAGTATCGCGTACACAAGGTATAAAAGGGCGGTGCGTTGATGAACCTGCCATTTGTACATATGTAATTCACGTGAAATGGATTCCGACCTGGTTATGGTCGCACGACGGAATTTAACAGACTTTGAACGGAATGGTACTGGGAGCTAGACGCAAGGGCCATCCATTTTCGGAAATCGTTGGGTAATTTAATATTCCGAGATTCACAGTATCAAGAGTCTGCCCAGAATACCAATTTCCAGGCATTACTTTTCACCATGAACAAAGGAGTCGCCGACGACATTCACTTAACTATCGAGAGCAGCGCTGTTTTCGTACAGTTGTCAGTGCTGACAGACTAGCAATACTGCTTTAAATAACCACAGAAATAAATGGACGTACGACTGACGCTTCCGTTAAGACACAGCGGCGAAATCTGGCGTTAATGTTCTACGGGAGGAGACGACCGACGTGGGTGCCTTTGCTAGTAGCGCGAATTCGCCTGCAGCACCGTTCCTGGTCTCGTGATCATATCGGTTGGGCCCTAGACAGCTGGAAAACCGTGCCTGATCGGACGAGTCCCGATTTCGGTTGGTAAGAGCTGTTGGCCGGGTTTAAGTGTGTCGCAGAGCGAGCGAAGACATGGACCCAAGTTGTCAACATGGCACTCTGATAGCTGGTGGTTGTTCCAAAATAGTGTGGGTTGTGTTTACATGGAATGCACTGGGTCCTCCGGTCCAACTGAACCGATCATTGACTGGAACTGGTAATTTTCGACTACTTGGAGACCATTTTCACCCATTCATAAAGGACAAGAATTATTTCTAGGTTTCGCTTGATTGTTATTATTACTAGCGTTTTCACTCTGTTATGACAAATTGCTGTCGGCATTTCGGAGTATTCTAATTTGAATGCTAGTGTGGTTTGGTCAGTAAGTCCACAGCGTACTCCAACATCTACGCACATTGGATGAATTTCAGCCTTCTTTCACTTATATTTTCAATTTACTCGAGACATTTTCATGAGCCGGAAAAGTATTTCCAACTTAAAGTCTTGGATAACACTATTTCTATAATCATTGACTTGAAACTAAGTTATTGTTTCGTGTAAAACGAGTAACAAGTAATTCTGTTGAAGGTATATATGTGTCAAATCCATCATTGTATCCTACAGTTTATCAACGAATTGCCGTGAGGAATAGACTTCAGTTTGATGTTATCCCATTAATTTCGGATACTGCCTAACACTGTCACCTTCCACATGCATTTCAATCATTTATAAATACTTCTACTACAAGAGCCACTTCCCTGTAACCTCACTCAACATGAAAAGTTTCCCAGTCGCTTCAGATTTTGTGAAAAGTTCTGCTTAAACTCAACTGACGTATTTCAGTCGCGTCACACGAAGGAGAAGATAATGCATTAACAGACACTGTACCCAGTTATGTGCTGGAGTGCATCCGTTGAATCCAATACACCACCTTATAGCTACCAGCAATTACAGTATGGCTACCACTGTGTGTTAGAGTTGTTTGACGAACACACGACAGCGCCGCCCCCCCCCCCTCACCCCCCCCCCCCCCTCCCTGCCACAGGTAATTTCACCACAATCCCATCTAGCACATCTGGGGACATAGGACGATCTTTGAATACCTTGGATCCACGTCAAATCAAAACTCCATGAACTGAGCTAATGCTTTGTGGGTCATAAATAAACGTACTTCCCAAACGGTTTCATTGTCTCGTGGAGTGTATGCCTAATATGACACAGCGTTATTATTTGTGAAATGGTGTTTGTTATATTCGTTTCTGTATTTAGATTTCTCATGAGTGAATTCTACGCAAGACAAGGGCTATTGCTGTTCTTTCGTAGGTTACAATCAGCCTGGGAAAATATTCATGTGTCTAACCAGTTAACCCATTTGTGGTAAATGATGAGAAGTACAAAATCGTTGATGGTATTTGCAGTGGTACAAATGTCTGGTGTTTAAAAAAGAAGTATCAAAAGCAGACCGTCTTCGAAATACGGGGAACACCCACTCCAGCTCGTTAGAGATTTATATCCTCTAGTAAGAATAGATAATGCTTTGGTTTGCCCGCCGTTCTCGTCTGGTGGCTGAGCTACATCTTCTTTTGCTTATAAGAGAGGTCTTCAGAGAATATGCCACAAAACCGAATGTGTCACTTTCAGTTCATTTATAATCCCAGATACCGATTTCGTTTGACACATTACAAATCTGTGTTATATCTTTAATGAAATATTCTTGGGTTATCAGCCGCTATGTGACGTCATTTTGTGGCAACGTTTTGAAGAGTATCTTAATCTTCATCTTTGCTTGAAGAGTAAACTTGTCGAAACGTTGCGACAACACGACGCCACGACTCGGTCGATAATCAGAAGAAGGTTTCATCAGTGAAATATTTCATGACAGCCTCCATTCCAATATCTTAGACTCCTCCATTTTCTTTCTGGATGCATTTTATATGAGGCGGGATTTGGTTGTATTGTATACGGAAGTGACGCTGCACATATACAAGATAACTTCATCGAGTTAATTCATCACACAATGCGTTTTCTTTACGTAAAAGGTTGTTAGTCAGTAAAGAACACCGACTACGCTTACAAAGGAGCGTACACTAACTACAAAGACAAGCATGGAACTGAGACATTTTAGTTGTGAAGCTCGTCTGCCAGTACCTAACAGAGCGTATGGTATACGTCTTTTAATTAAGTAGGTTATGTAATCAGCATACTTACTATCTACAATTGTGTTGTTTTACAGTTGCAGTAGAACATATTCGAGGTGGTTGTCGAACCCATTCTGTTGGATTTAAGATATTCCAACGATGGCACAAGGCTACGTCGGTCAACAAAATCTCCGTTGATCGGACTGTTCTATCGTTAAAGTGAGATCGCTTATAGCTGTCGCGCTGTTTGAGAAAACGCTGAATACACTCAGCAGAATATCTTCTACACTCCTGGATATGGAAAAAAGAACACATTGACACCAGTGTGTCAGACCCACCATACTTGCTCCGGACACTGCGAGAGGGCTGTACAAGCAATGATCACACGCACGGCACAGCGGACACACCAGGAACCGCGGTGTTGGCCGTCGAATGGCGCTAGCTGCGCAGCATTTGTGCACCGCCTCCGTCAGTGTCAGCCAGTTTGCCGTGGCATACGGAGCTCCATCGCAGTCTTTAACACTGGTAGCATGCCGCGACAGCGTGGACGTGAACCGTATGTGCAGTTGACGGACTTTGAGCGAGGGCGTATAGTGGGCATGCGGGAGGCCGGGTGGACGTACCGCCGAATTGCTCAACACGTGGGGCGTGAGGTCTCCACAGTACATCGATGTTGTCGCCAGTGGTCGGCGGAAGGTGCACGTGCCCGTCGACCTGGGACCGGACCGCAGCGACGCACGGATGCACGCCAAGACCGTAGGATCCTACGCAGTGCCGTAGGGGACCGCACCGCCACTTCCCAGCAAATTAGGGACACTGTTGCTCCTGGGGTATCGGCGAGGACCATTCGCAACCGTCTCCATGAAGCTGGGCTACGGTCCCGCACACCGTTAGGCCGTCTTCCGCTCACGCCCCAACATCGTGCAGCCCGCCTCCAGTGGTGTCGCGACAGGCGTGAATGGAGGGACGAATGGAGACGTGTCGTCTTCAGCGATGAGAGTCGCTTCTGCCTTGGTGCCAATGATGGTCGTATGCGTGTTTGGCGCCGTGCAGGTGAGCGCCACAATCAGGACTGCATACGACCGAGGCACACAGGGCCAACACCCGGCATCATGGTGTGGGGAGCGATCTCCTACACTGGCCGTACACCACTGGTGATCGTCGAGGGGACACTGAATAGTGCACGGTACATCCAAACCGTCATCGAACCCATCGTTCTACCATTCCTAGACCGGCAAGGGAACTTGCTGTTCCAACAGGACAATGCACGTCCGCATGTATCCCGTGCCACCCAACGTGCTCTAGAAGGTGTAAGTCAACTACCCTGGCCAGCAAGATCTCCGGATCTGTTCCCCATTGAGCATGTTTGGGACTGGATGAAGCGTCGTCTCACGCGGTCTGCACGTCCAGCACGAACGCTGGTCCAACTGAGGCGCCAGGTCGAAATGGCATGGCAAGCCGTTCCACAGGACTACATCCAGCATCTCTACGATCGTCTCCATGGGAAAATAGCAGCCTGCATTGCTGCGAATGGTGGATATACACTGTACTAGTGCCGACATTGTGCATGCTCTGTTGCCTGTGTCTATGTGCCTGTGGTTCTGTCAGTGTGATCATGTGATGTATCTGACCCCAGGAATGTGTCAATAAAGTTTCCCCTTCCTGGGACAATCAATTCACGGTGTTCTTATTTCAATTTCCAGGAGTGTATGATGCCGACTGCCCCAGGCCGTTTGCTTGCAGAGCGAGACTAAATATTTTCAGTTCGTAAAAGTATGCCCCATAGTAGCAGAACGGCACAGTCCGTTTTTGTTCCCTTAATACTGTAGCTGAAATAAACTTACATTTTTAGGCAAAAATCTCCTAAATGAAAGTGTTTCGTGAATTAGTTTTCTTACTTATCGGTCGATCTTTTAATGAGAATCCGTTTCTGAAGTAGTAGGTGTGCAGATGTCTTAAGACATAAATTGTACAGAACCAACATAGAAACAACAGACATCGTTTGACATGTAGGATGAGAAGACAAACTGGTAATTTTCGCATCCATAATACAAAGTATGGTCATTGTTAAAAGTAAAAGCATAAGTGCGTGCTGATGGGCTAGAATCCCACATTTCGTTAATACACGGAACTGGATTACATCTTGCAGTGCATTAGAATAGCGATTTAGAGTTTTGAGGTCTACCGTGATTCCAGAAGGGACATCTGCTGTACACAGACTCATGCACACGGTGAATTAAGTTTGGCTATGAGCTACCTATTTCAGTCGCAACGTACACTCTTGAGATAATATCCTACTCTGACGTTATAAAATTAGCTTACTGAATAACCTTCACGGTATACCACAGAAAATTATCGATAGGTATACGATCTCGTGACAGTGGTGGCCATGGGACAAGTCCCAGATATAAATTTACGTATGTGGGGTCCTAAGGGGGCGCACAAAAGGCTATTTTCCTGTGTTAAAAGAATGGTTCGGACTGTTATTCGGAGTGGTTATAGCATTCATATCGTATTTACCGTCAATATTCTCATAAACATTTCTCTTATATTTATGTAATCAAAGCTAAAGTCATTAAATATCAAGGTTTGATCACTTGATCAAAAACGTTCTGGTGACATCACAGACTAGGTGTAAGACATGCTATACGTGTGTTACATGAGTGTTAGCTGAAGTTGCTGCGTTTTACGTACTTTTTCAGCAAATAGCTTAGTTATTTAGTGATGGAAAACGCATGTACAACTTTTAAGTAATTTTAGAAAGGAATTTTGGAAACACTGATTGTGGAATCCTTACGAAAATTGATACGTTTGTGCTCCACTCATCTAGAGCCGTGATACGTGCTAGGACGGACTTCGTTTTCCCTGTTCCCTGCAGTGTCATTAAACCCGATCAAAACTAATGAATTATAGAACTTTTGCGAATGGGTCCGTATCTCATATCTAGAATGTCGACTATCAGTCATGAAATACGACCTAAAGCACAATAAAATTATTCTGGGCAAATCTTAGTGCTGATTCCCACTACAGACAATACCAACAGATGGACTGCCTCCAGTACGTCTTTTGTATCCCGGCTGGAAGGCGGCGCGTGGGTAGGAGCAGGAAAAGGTAATACACGTCGGTACTGCAAATACAGTTAAAGCACCTTTACTAGTGTATAAACATATGCAAACATATTACATAACTTTAGGTGACGACACGTACGTGCGACGTTGTGGAACCATCTTAACTAATGCAAAGTCTCAATAGCAAGCTAAACTGAAGCGATTTTTCCTGGCTGTCGGCATCTGATGAAATGGGGAGAATCTCTAGCGATGCTCGTAGAGCTCTCCAGTGCTGAGGGCGCTGTCATCGGTGTTGGTGTCGTAATGCCAACTTAACTGGTATCTAAGCCGTGGCATCGTAGCTATCGATACCACATTCCTCACCCCAGAAATGACGGACCATCGTTGAGTATGGCTTCCGACGGCAGGTGGAGGGGCCCAGGGGCGGCGCAGCTGAAGGGACGGATAGTGGAACTGTCGGGGAGCGCTGTCCACAAGCGACCCCGAATTGCTTGCTAGGGGGGCGAGGAAAACGCACCGTGGAAAACCTGCCCAGGCCGCGCCGCGCTAGTGGGTATACTCGGATGAGGCGGAGCAACGACCTCCATGGGCGACGGTGGCGGCTGCGTGACGGCAGCCTAAGGGTCCATCGGTTCCGGCACTGCGGAGGAACACGGCCGCGGCAGCAGAGGCGGCAGCGGCGGCGGCGGCGGCGGCGAGAGGCGCCCGTCCGGTGCAGGTGACGGGACCGGCAGCGGCGACGACGGCAGGCGCGCCCACGGCGGAGGCGCGAGCGGCAGAGGCGCGAGCGGCGGAGGCGCTGTCGTGGGCGGAGGCGGCGGAAGCCGCGAAGCCACCAATTCTGTCGGAAAACAACCAGCGGCAGAAAACCGAGGACGGCACAAACGAATCTGGTTCCGGCGTCGCTTGACAGTGCCAGAGGGACCAGAAATGAGAAATAAGGCACGGTCAAGCTGGCGAAGAATGCGCCCCTGCTCCCAGCGCTGCCTGCCGGAGAAAATGGCGATACAACACCAAATCGTGCGGCGCCAAGCCAGAACGAGGCGAAGCAGCGGGAGCGCGCGGCGGCGGCTGCAATAGCTGCAGGAGCGACCGATGGGCGCGACCGTGTAGCAATTCCGCTGGGGGAAGGGTGCCGCGCGGCTGGGAGCGATAGGAAGCAAGGAAAGTCCAGAGCGCGCGCCCGCGAGTGTGCGTGGCGCGCAACTTGCTGATCTGCGACTTAAACGTACGCACGCACAAAGCGTTCAGCCTCGCCGTTCGACTGGGTGTGGAACGAGGCTGAGGTCAAATGTCGAATGCCATTAGCAGCACAGAACGCTTCCAACTCTGAGGACACGAATTGGGGGCTGTTGTCTGAGACAATAACTTCAGGAGAGCCCTCAATGCAAAAGGCAGACGTCAAAGCCCGAATAGTACTCGCTGAGGTAGTAGAAGACATAGGCGCAACAAAAGGAAAGTTGCTGTACGTATCAATGACAATCAGCCAGCGGGTATCGCAGAAAGGAAACGCAAAATCAATATTAACGCGCTGCCAACGCGCAGTAAGAGTCGGCCACGCAAAGAAGCGCTGGCGGGGAGCAGAATGATCCTCCGCGCAAGAGCGACAATTAGCAAGCAATTTCTCAATTTGTTTATCAATGCCAACCCAAGTCCAGTGACGACGTGCTAATTGCTTCTTCCGCACTATACGCCAATGTCCAGCGTGCAGTAAACGAGGTACAATCACAGGAGACTGATCATAGTCAGTTCATAAGAAGATAACACCGTGGTGTACAGACAGATTGTGACGAACAAGGGGGTCGCGAATCTGCGAAGCCCATGGAGGCCATTGAGTACGAATATACTGCAAAAGAATCTGCAAAGAAGAGTCGGCAACTGTCGCGGAAGCAATGCGGCGAAAATCCACTGGAAAACCATCAGATAATTCCTTATCTTGCGAATCAATAAACATGCAGGACGGTTCGGAAGAATCAAACACTTCGTCGGAACCTATAGGTAGACGAGACAAAGCATCAGCATTGCCATGCTGGGCCGTAGGCCGAAACAAGATTTCGTAATTTTAGTCAGACAAAAACAAAGACCAACGTTGCACATTTTGTGCAGCACGGGCCGGAACTGGCTTTGACGGGTGGAACAACGACGTCAAAGGCTTATGGTCTGTTACCAAATAGAACTTGCGACCCTACAAAAAATCATGAAACTTAGTTACGCCATATACCATAGCTCAAGCTTATTTCTCGATATGGGAATAGTTTTGCTGGGCAGAACTGAGCAACTTAGACGCAAAAGGGATCTGGCGATCGACAGAATTAATGCGGTGTGAGAGAGCCGCTCCGATGCCGTCAGAATATGCATTAACAGACAAAACAACTGTTTTGGAGTAATAGAACGGAATCAAACAGCGATCACTCAACAAAGCAGATTTGAGCTTGTGGAAAGCAGCATCACATTCTGAAGTCCAAACAAAGGGAACGTTCTTACGCCGAAGGCGATGAAAAGGCGCCGCAATCTGCGCAGCATTTGGTATAAACCGAATATAATATGTAATTTTGTCCAACACAGACTGAAGTTCTTTCAAGTTCCTGGTTGCTGGCAAGTATTTAATCGCACTGAGATGTGACGGCGAGGGGTGTATATCCTGTCCGTTAATCATGTGTCCTAAATACTGAATCTTAGTTTGAAAAAATTTGCACTTTTCTGTTACACTTTAGTCCTGCCTGCAAAATGACGGTAAA
This sequence comes from Schistocerca americana, assembly GCF_021461395.2. Taxonomy (NCBI): domain Eukaryota; kingdom Metazoa; phylum Arthropoda; class Insecta; order Orthoptera; family Acrididae; genus Schistocerca; species Schistocerca americana. The sequence goes on along the minus strand of NC_060130.1, from coordinate 974,403,133 downwards.
TAAGGTACGCAAATTCTGCACATGTTCATCAGGGGTGCGACCTGATACAACTAAATTGTTTAGACAATTGGAACAACCAGGGACAATGGAACACAACTGTTGCAAGTAAGACAAAGATAACACGAGCCGAATCACAACCGAACGGAACGTGGCGAAACATGAACGATCGAAGGTGGGTGTTGATCACAAAATAAAGCTGCGACTGTTCGTCGAGCGGAAGCTGAAATTATGCGTCCCGCAAGTCAATCGTGGAAAAGAATTTTCCCGCACCAAGCTTATCAAATATGTCTTCAGGACGCGGTAAGGGAAATGTAGCTACCACTGTCTGGGGAGTTACTGTAGGCTTAAAGTCAGCACAAATACGGAGACGACCATTTTGTTTATTCACACACACTATAGGCAAAGCCTATGGCGAAGCAGAAACAGGTTCAATGACACCAGTGTCTTGCAATTGCGTCAGTTCAGCAGCTACGGCGTCGCGCCGTGGATGCTGGACCGGGCGTGCGCGCCGGAAAACAGACATGGCGTTGTCTGACTACAACATGCGCTGCAAAGTCCTTAGCACAACCAAGTCCATCAGAAAAGAGTTCAGCAAAATTATCGCACAGTGCGGTAACACTGTCTGCATGGTCACTAGCGTTGATGCAAAGTACGTTGTCCTGAACTGCGAGGCCAAAAAGTTCAAATGTGTCCATGCCAAAAATGTTCGTTGCATCACTAGAGCGGAGCACATGGAAAGACACTGTACGGATCGTTGCACCATACGTGGCTTGCAAACTACACACACCCAGCACAGATTTCCTGTTCAGTAAATGCAGTCAGCGTGGAATGCGAACGACGAAGCGGGGGTAAACCAAGCAAGTCATACGTACATTTGTTCAGTAAAGAAACCGACGCACCAGTGTCCAGCTGCATGCGAGCAGATCGTCCACAAATGTTCAGAGCCACAAAAAGTTTCCTCGCATCGCGCTGAACGCGAGAGGAAGTGTCTGGCAAAACTTGATTCACACGACGAGTCGTTGTCGCACGTGCAGCGGAAGGCTTTGAATAAATGGCATTAACGTCCGTCGGCTGATGTGAATCATGATCATGGCGGTTGTCGTTGCGGTGACGCCCACGAGAATCACGCGAACGGGATACAAGTTCGGAACCAGAGTTTCTCTTACTACACACAGCTTGCACATGTCCTTTCTTATTACAAAAATAACATTCTGCTTGACGGGATGGGCAATTGTCCCGTGGGTGGGCACTAAGGCAGTTCGTACATGATTTCAGTTTCTTAGTGGGTGCGTGGTTTGAGGCGTGTATACGTGCGAGCGGCATGGCGTGGCTGGCTGGGTTAGGACCGGGCGGAAGGGACGTGTTGTGCCGCTTTAACAGTGTACACACCAGGGATCACGTCGAACACCGAAGTCGCCATATCTAATGTATATTGTCTGTCTAACAAGTCCACTACTTCCTGCCAAGACGGGTTTTTAAATCTGAGGATTTGTTTACGGATGCGGTGATCCACCACATTCTGCGCAATAGTCTCCTAATCATTATATCCGCATATGAGCGTCCACAAGAGCAATTAAAGTCAGAATCAGAAGTTAGTCCCTGTAGGTCCGCTAACCAAGGTATATTCGACTGAGTAGGGCCACGCTGGAGACGAAAGAATTTGTATCGTGCAGCTACCACATTTACATTGCCAAGGAAGTGGGAGTTCAAAACATCAATCACTTCGTCGTATGTTTTAGTTCCTGGACGAGTGGTGGGAAACAATTTCACGAGCACAGGGTATAACACAACACCCGCGTTGGCAATGAAAAGGCAAACCGCTCTGCACCTGGTATGTTGTATGCTGCGAAGTGTGCCTCGAGCTGGGCGATGTATTCTGGCCAGCGATCAACGTCAGGATTGAAGGCACGAAATTGCGCCGCCATCGACAACGGCGTCGGTACAGGCTGTAACGTCGAAGCCCCCAAAGTAGCTGCAGTTTGTAGTGTGACCAGTCCATTTATGGCAGCAAGCAGCTGCGTCAGTTGCTGAGCCTGAAAACGTACAAGATCGGACAGTGAAGCCTGTTGCTGTGGCGAACCCATGGTTGACACAAATGAAAGTCTATATAGCGAAAGGTGGGAGCACGCAGATACAGTCACTCAAGCACACGGGGGTATCACAAAGAAAACTAAAGCAGTACCAAGCAAAAAAGGAAATGACAGGAAGATGGTCTCGTCGCCAACTTTTGTATCCCGCCTGGAAGGTGTTCAAAATGTATGTGAAATCTTGTGGGACTTAACTGCTAAGGTCATCAGTCCCGAAGCTTACACACTACTTAACCTAAATTATCCTAAGGACAAACCCACACACCCATGCCCAAGGGAGGACTCGAACCTCCGCTGCGACCAGCCGCACAGTCCATGACTGCAGCGCTTTAGACCGCTCAGCTAATCCCGCGCGGCCCGCCTGGAAGGCAGCGCATGGGTAGGAGTAGGACAAGGTAATACACGTTGGTACTGCAAATACAGTTAAAGCACCCTTACTAGTGTATAAACATATGAAAACATATTACATAACTTTAGGTGACGACACGTAGGTGCGACGTCGAGACCCCATCGTAACTGATGCAAAGTCTCATTAGCAAGCTAAACTGAAGCGATGTTTCCTGGCCGCCTGCACCTGATGAAATGGGGAGAATCTCTAGCGACGCTCGTAGAGCTCTCCAGCGCCGGCTACAGGGCGCTGTCATCAGTGTCGGTGTCGTAGTACCAACTTAACTGGTACCTAAGCCATGGCATCGTAGCTATGGATACCACAACGTCCTCTGTGGTGCAACGGATAGCGTATGTGGGTGACTACGTATAAGATGATCACGGTTCGAATCCTGAAAGTATCATAATCCTTCGAAAGTTTTAAACGAAATATGAAAACAGAGTTAGCAAAAACACTTTGTAGCAGTTGTTTGGATGTGTTGTATATAGATTCTCATTAATCTTAGTTTGAGAAATGGAAAACTTAGGATAAATGCATCTACTTTGCTTACAAACAATCAACTTTTTTTGCAAAGCGTTGCTAGAAATGAAGATATCACCACGTTAGCACAGTACAACGAGGTGTAGGACAGAGAGGTTTCGTATGCGGAGAGATAAAAGCATTTAAAACAAGCAGGTAACACAAACGTTAGGGCTCTTCTGTTTGTGAGTGTAACTTAATGTTACGTAAGATGATGAAACTTCAAAAGCTTAAACAATAATTATCGTAACTGGACAGTGCGAAGATAAAAATAAGAACATTGTTTCTAATAAAGAAAAAAGTGTGTGCTCCCATTAGTTAGAAAATATCTTTTTGAAGGCAACGTGCGTGAACAGCTATTGCAAACGTAGGCGCATCTAAATGCCAAGGAAAACACGATTACACTCTGTTTCTAATCGATGTGGCAAAGTTTTGTGTTTGTGATTCGGTTTCACATAAAACGACTGTCGGTTTGTTTAACAAATAATTTAGAATATTGTCGCAGGCTATGTTCGAACCAGTGACCTATGGACGTCACCTTATAACATTCGACTTCCACCGCTCAACCAAACGAGCTGCCAATGATGTACAAGTAAGCGCGTATAACGATAATTTCTGGTAAGAGGTTGGTTTCGTCTACTGAGGCTCTGATTCTTTGTAACAGTGGAAAAGAGAATCTCGGAGGTGAATTACTGTTAACTTCAGAGCGCAAGACATTTTTAATCAAGTAAGGGAATTGGGCATCGACATGGTGGCAGTTTGCCGGTAGTGCAACAAAGTTTTAGGCATCTTCTCTTTCTTTTAAATACTCAAAAACAATTTTCCAAGAGATTTTAAGGATGCATTTATACAGTGTAATACTACACATATTACTACATGCCATTTATAATCCATTTTCCGGAACGGAAATTCCAAAACAAGACATCACTGTGAATTAACTTTATGACAGCCAGTTAGCCAGTGTGACGATACAGGCATCACATGACTCGCATGGAGCGTTTTAGCGGGTTTTCAAATTATTTGATTTGCGTTTCCGTTTACGTAATAGAGCACTGAAAGTTAAGAAAGTGAAAAGCATGTTATGAGCATAAAATGATATAATTAGCCATTTAGGACGATTTCTAGAAAACAGCCAAACACCCTATCGTAGCTAGGGCTCTATCGTTCTCGAACCACGTCCCCTTTTTTAGAGTCTCTTCCAATACAGAAATACGATAGATGTCACTCATCTTCGTCTTGTTGGCATTAGAATCACCCCTATGGTTTCCTCACAACTTCACACTAAATCTGTGCTGGAAACCTATAACCACTTATACATTCGGAACTTATTCTGACAACATATGATTTCTGAGCGAGTGAAAGTGCATTCACAAGTAAATAGAATAAAAGTTGTGAATTGTGGCTGCAATATCCTGCGCTGTAAATGCAGTGGTGTGCAGAACTTAAGGACGAAAGTAACTTTTATTTGATGTGTCACTGTCAAGTAACAAAACTCAGTGAAACTGGTATCATGCATTTAAGAAACTGCGACAGAGTAACATAGACGGATACTGAAAACAATACGCAATGAAACAAACAGAAATTACTCTTCTGTTCGAAGACATTAATTACACTGAAGCTACTAGATTCATTATGGTACCCTCGACATTAAAAAAGATAGGACATGGGTACTAAATATACTAAATAGGATGTGTGATCACCGAGGACCGTAATAAATTGCTCTGCAACGTACTGCCATGCTGGCCGCCAGGTAGATAGTGAGCTGTTGTTGTAGGGCGTACCATTCATCAACTAGCGTGGTTGACGAATGCCGGATGGTCGTAGGTGCATGTAGCAGTGCTGCATTACGCATTACCAACGTATCTGACACGTGCTCGATGGCATATGCGTCGGAGATACTGGTAGGCCATTCCATTCGGAGAATGTCCTCTAGTCCCAACGGCTCCTCTGCCAGCGCTGTTTAATTCAATCGCGCATTGCTCATAAAAACAATGCCAAGGCCGATTGAACTTCCTTGAAGATGCATATGGGGAAGGAATACAGTGTCATAATAACGTTGACCGGTGAGTGTACCGTGTCCCAAGAGTTGGTGGTCAGTACATTTTTATAACATTATACCTGCCCATGCCATATCACCTGGGCCACCAAAATGGTTATGTTCCACAATGCTAGATGTGTGCTCATATGGCGAGAAGTGAGAACACGTAATGAACTCACGAACTATGGCGACAATACCACGGTTTCACGGCGTGGACAGTCTCCTCGTAGTTAAAAGAAATCATTTTAATCGCTGCAGAGTGCTTTTGATAAGACGTTCAGGTTTCTACAGTCTGTTAACGAGTCCTTCACGATGTGGGAATAGCTCGTAAGTGGCAGTTGGTACTGAACACTTCGTTCAACTATTAGTGACTTGACGCTGCATCTGGGTATATGTATTGCAAGGAGAAATATCCAGTTCCCTTACATAATAATTATAATTCGAAGCCTACACTGATTATAGATAAACTTAGACAATGCATTATACGTAGGAAGTAATCGGAATTCGCTGTACCGGGCAGGGTGGCGCAGTGAGTAGCACACAGGACTCGCATTCGGAAAGGCGACGCTTCAACCCCGAGTCCGGCCATTCTGATTTAGGTTTACCGTGATTTCCCTAAAACGCCTCAGGCAAACGTCGGGATGGTTGTTTTGAAAGGGCACGGCCGACTTCCTTCCCAATCCTTCCCTATCCGATGAACCCGATAACCTCGCAGTTTGGTCTCCTCCCTCCAAATCAACCCAACCCTGTCCCTTGACCTCTTCCACGTATGCAACCTTCTTTCATGATCCTTAAACCATGTGTTAGCTATGATTAGAATACGATTAGGAATTCGCTGCAGAAGCTGTAGGACTTTAGTGTAGGCACTAGACGCAGGACATGGACCAAACAAAGTATGTATGGTTCGTTAAGGAAACATTCTAGAGACGTGGTGTTATAACTAAACTAGTATATCTCTTACGCTGGAGCAGTATTACGGCTGCAAGAGGCATATTAGCGAATACTGGGCAGGGAGCATTGGAGACGACTTTGAGAGAATATCAGAAGAACATATGATGTAGAACTGACTAAGATTAATGTGGACTACAGCAACAGCGTAGTGTAGACTACTATTATCTTATGGATTTGAATATATTGGATATATTGCAATCAACAATTTGGTTGATAATGTGGGCCAGTTATAATTGTAGATCAAAGATATATAACAAATTTATATGTCAGATGTGTGACGAAAATTATCAGCACCCATTTTATAATGTGGCCTGATATGCTCCTACTAGAACCATTTACATCTTCCTCGGTTGAAGAACATGGTTTTAATCTACGATTTATTACTGTGGGATGGGTTATTTGAGTTCGTGCCTGTGCTAGGATTGTCTACAACGTATTCAAGCCTAGCGATACGGAAGCAGTAGAGACGTATTATTTCGCCACATTGTGGTCTAATATAGATATTACCGAATTAGGGCTGGTTTTTACAAACATTGCTATAACAGAGGTCTCAAGAAAAAGAGACTATGTTTGGAAAAAACTTAAATTAGTCCCAATTAACAGTTTTTAGTATAAAACCCACATACAGCATAATTGTTATAACTTAAATTTTTCTGGGGGACTGATGACCTTGCTGTTTAGTCCCCCTTAAACATCCCAACAACTACCACTACCACTTAATTTTTCTGTAATAGTAGAGAAATACACGTGGTTCAACTATCGATAACAGTGTGGTAGCGAGTGCCATTATGCATACAGTGGTAAGCGTAGTATTTGCAGTCTCCCTTTCACAAATTTCCCATACATTAATCTAAGTGCTCCGGTTATAAAACGACGTACTCGTGTGGTGTATAGGAATACACACTAGTTTCGATTATATTTCGAAGATGTGATCCAAAATTAATGTCCGTTGATTGACATCAGTTCCCAGGGAAACATGTAAGTATGATGGAATTTAAAAACATATTGCAACTAGTAAAAATACAAATTTACTATACCTTTTTCGGTTTCTTATACACACACACAATGCTCTGAGAGTGACAACACTCACCACATGTTGCAACTTTAAAACGTAGTCTTTCCTCTTCAATTCACACGCATTATACTTCTCACAATGTGAATGACTACATTTCCCACTCACATGATATACTGTTATTCAGTCAACGGCAAAACATAACACGTCATATAACTTGTAGATGTTAGGACATTTTGTTTATTTAACAATACACGGTGTGTCTTATACCTATCCAAAGGTTCAAGTGCTGTGCCATCACACTTAGTTGCTATCGAGGTACTAACCCTAACCCATGCAGCTGACGTCTAATATACATTAATCTATGTTGGAATGTTCCCTAGATAGGATTATAATCACGAATTAGGTAAGGACATGAGGAATAGATCGCAAACCTACATGATACGGTTCCCACACCACACAGAAATACACAAGTAGAGGGCAGAAAACCTTTGCAGTTTGAGAGATCTTCAAAATTTTTCTTCGTCTTTAGTCTTATATTCCACATCACCTACACACTGTTGTATAGGAGGAGATACCACTTCTTGCAACATGTGGTAGATATTGTATATATACCCACTCAACGAGTGGCATGCGTGTTTTCTGTGGATACCACGTGACAACGCGAATCATAATTATAAAAAATGGCGCAAGTAAATGGATCTTTGATGTTCGTATAGCTTTATTGCGCAAGGATGTCATATAAGTGTCGTACAAGAATATGTAAGAGAAAGAAGATGCATTTCGCGCGAAACACTACCGAGGGAAAATGCATTTAGTGAGGACTGATATAGCCGGCCAGTGTGGCCGATTTGTTCTTGGTGCTTCAGTCTGGAACCGCGCGACCGCTACGGTCGCAGGTTCTAATCCTGCCTCGGGCATAGGTGTGTGTGATGTCCTTAGGTTAGTTTGATTTAAGTAGTTCGAAGTTCTAGGGGACTGATGACCTCAGATGTTGAGTCCCATAGTGCTCAGAGCCATTTGAACCATTTTTTTGACGATTGGGATTAGGGCATTTACAGAGGCTCATGAACTATCATTTTCTCCTAGAACAGTACATTCCAGTAGAACAGGAAAGAAACTCGATAGTATTGCGACAATGCGCCCTTCCCCAAACCAGCTACAGCTGTGTGTTTGTTTAGATATAGATGTAAGATGTTCACTGATGATGCTGTCGTCTATAAGAAGGCTTTAGCGAATAGCAGGAAGACCTGTAGAGAATTGGCTGTTGGTGCAAGACTGGCAGTTGGAATGAAAGTGTATAAACGTAGCTGCTGCACATAAATAGGCCTAGAAATCTTCTACTGTGAAATTATACTATCGCTGGAACATTAATTACCGTATAATACCTAAGAGTAAGCATATGGTGCGAGGTAGAGGCACATTTCTGGTTCGTTTATATCTAAGGGAAGGAGAGGGCCACAAAACACTTGTCAGGCAGCTCTTTTTTACGAATATTTGCTAACCAGCCTGAGACCATTATCAGGCTCGATTACTAGAAGCGCTGATAGTTTTATCATAGGACCCATTTAGTTAATACAAAAACATACCTGGGCGATGAACGACAATGAACTTTTGCGGTAAATGCTACCAGAGAGTCATTGTGCATCGTGTAGAAGTCTCTATTGTTGAACTTTTGAGGGCGTACATTATGACACTGTATTACTTCTTCACACATACGTCTTGCGAAATAACCATAACGGAGACTCTGAGTTAATACAGAGGATTATCGACAAACATTCCTTCCACGTGAGTGGAGCAGAACACGGAGTACTTCCGACTGGTAGACACACACCACACTAATGTCGGCTAGTAGATATCCATGTTCCATTGATCAGACGGTGTACACACGATGTTGATCCTCAGCCGGGAATTACAAATCAGGAAGCTCTAACAACTCCAGGTCGATCTTTGTGTGCCAGACATATGTCTGCTAATCCCTTCTAAATGTCACCTAGAGGCCCTAACATACCATTACGTTTCGTATTTAGATAGTTGTGGACACAGTGGGTTTGTCCCCATAACAAATATTACTTCTACCGCAACGCTTATGTGCGCTACCTATGTAGGAGGGGATATACACAACACTTGGCGAAATTCGATAACAGAAGTTAGTCACATCGACCATTACGTTCTCAGATAGTACGTGGATAAAATGAAAAATGCACTTCTTATTACATGATATTTCATCTGCCAGAGAGTCTATGTGTATTAAAATGTGACAGCATGTTGCTCTGTGAGTCTTGGTAACTCAGTTGACAGCTTTGGCAGTACAATCCTAGTTGGGTCACCGTAGGACTGACGAAAGTTTCTACAATCATGCGAAGAGATAAATGAGGTTCCCTTGTACAAATTGTGTGTAACGTTTTGCAGGAGAACGTCGGCAGCGTGAGCATCTCATTGTGGTGGCTTGCTAGGATCGATGTGTCACTCGAAACGATTAAGTCGTCAGTTACAATGTAGAATGTAACACTGGCAGCATGAAGGTAAATGTCAGACTCTGCCTGCTGTTTACCACCCGGCATTTCGAGACAAGCGTTTACTGTCAATTCTGTTGTGGGGCTCTTTGAATGTCGGGATACGTATAGCCCAGGGTTCACTCTCATAATAGTTATAGGTAATGCCCAGCATCTTCCACGAGCTATACTTAAGCCATTCCTCAGACACCCAGTGGAAAAGGAAACTCAGTTTGCTGAGAAAACCGTTCATTTATTTATCTTAAATTCAGCTAACATTGTAGGATATATGAGCAAGTACAAATATGCATGTACGTCTTTCTCAAAATCTGGTAGTGATGAGGCTGTATCATATTTACTGTGTACAGAAGCATGAGACACCGAGAAATTAGTTGTAAATACGTCCTCGGATGTGTCCTTATGGGTCTGCTTTTTAATACAAGCGTGTGTCATACATTTCCATAAAATTCGAAGAAATATTTGGACCACCCAAGCCACACATCAAGGTTTTGAACATCGATTCCAGGAAGTGTGTGCACTCTTCAGTATTCTAGTCCTTGTAGTCTTGGAATTTCCGTGTATTTTGTTTTTACAGTGCAGTTGATACGTAATAAAAGTGTGCCATATGAACCCACAATGCGCTCACGGTGTATTTGGTACCAGCAAGAGTGTATTTATTTAAATATTTTCTCGTGAGAAATGTTAAACAAGGCATATCTGTGTGTAATTTACGTAATATTATTTTCGGAAAGTGGCTGTTTGGGATACTGGAAGGAAATCGGCAAAAATTTACCTCAAAACTATAGCAGTACATTGTAATAACGAGGGTATGAATTTTGTAATACTTACATTTGACTAAGCAGTTTCCTTCATTTCTAAGCCCAGGGAGGGAGGGGAGCTGCGCCTGTTTTCTAATGACGCATCATGATTTTCAGCGAATCATTCATGCACATTTCACGGATGCGATAGGGTTGGAAAAATAAAACAATTTTTGGGAAAGGGTATTATTGCATGATTTATTTATGTACTCTGTCAGTCACTATTGTAAGAAAATACAGTCATCCTTTTATGTAGTATTTATCAAGTAACTGTGTTTTCTGTGACTATAACTCAGGAGGTATGCTCACAGCTTTTGGGAGAATAACATGTATTTGTACCCACCGATAAGTTTAACTTTTAGGGATATAATTAGGTGGATTGTAGGGGATTAAGACACTGCACGGACGCATAATTTGTTCTAAATCATTCACATGAGCACTGTAGTCATGCAGATATACCAGGTGATCAAAAAGTCAATATAAATTCGAAAACTTAATAAACCACGAGATAATGTAAATAGAGAGCTAAAAATTGACACGCATGCTTGGAATGACATGGGGTTTTATTAAAACAAAAAAAAACAAAGTTCACAAAATGTCTGACATACGGCGCTGTGCAACAAAACTGCTACCGTGACGGGTGAGAGGTACGCTAATATGTTACAGAATCGCATCATCCCCAGCCTGGCTGATGAACACGTGCTGGAACGTACGATGTATATGTAGGATGGCGCTCCACCCCATATTGCTAGACGCGTGAAAGATCTCTCGCGCCCGTCGTTTGGTGATGATCGTGTGCTCAGCCGCCACTTTCGTCATGCTTGGCCTCCCATGTCCCCAGACCTCAGTCCATGCGATTATTGGCTTTGGGGTTACCTGACGTCGCAAGTGTATCGTGATCGACCGGCATCTCTAGGGATGCAGAAAGACAACATCCGACGCCAATGCCTCACCATAACTCCCGATATGCTTTACAGTGTTGATCACAACATTATTCCTCGACTACAGCTATTGTTGAGGAATGATGGTGTACATATTGAGCATTTCCTGTAAAGAACATCATCTTTGCTTTGTATTACTTTGCTATGCTAGTTATTACTATTCTGATCAGATGAAGCGCCATCTGTCGGACATTTTTTGAACGTTTGTATTTTTTTTGGTTCTAATAAAACCCCATGTCATTCCAAGCAAGTGTGTCAATTTGTACCTCTCTATCTATATTATTCCGTGATTTATTAAGTTTTCTAATTTGTGCTGACTTTTTGATCACCCGGTATTTCAGAGTCACTGAACAACAAAATGACATAACAGATCACACTGACTCAGCCTGTCTGTCGCAATATATAATGCACTTTCCAGACCAATACGTTCATAACACTTCTATGACGTAATTAAACAAATGAGTCACCACGGTTTACCTCAAGTTCTATATCTCCATAGATATGTCTATGATGAATAACTTCCTGCCAAGGAAGCAGAGGATGATGGGGCTATAGACATCACATGCCACATACATAGTACGAATCAAACCATGTATACTGCAATTTAACACAATGTACGCGTATGTGACAAAAATCTCATGAAATAACGATATGCACATATACAAATGGCGGTTATATCACATACACAATGTTTGAAAGGGCAGTGCATTGACGGAGCTTGCATTTGTGCTCAGGTGATTCATGTGAAAATGTTTCCGGCGTGAATATGGCCGCACGACGCTAATTTACAGACTCTGAACGCGGAATGGTAGTTGGAGCTAGACGCGAGGGCCATTCCATTTTGGAAATATTTGAATTCGATATTCCGAGATCAACAGAATCAAGAGTGTGCCGAGAATATAGAATTAAAGACATTACTTCTCATCACTGATAATGCAGTGGCTGACGGCCTTCACTTAACGACCCAGAGCAGCGGCGTTTACATGGAGCTGTCATTACTAACAGAAAGCAAAACTACATGAAATAATCCCAAAAATCAGCGTGGGACGTACATATCCGTTACGACAGTGCAGCGAAATTTTGCGTCAATGGGCTTCGGAAGCAGACAACCGGTACCAGTGCCTCAGCTAACAACATGACATCTCCTGCAACGCCTCTCCAGGCCTCCTGAACACATCGGTTACACGCTAGACGGCTGGGAAATCGTGACCTGGTCAGATGAGTCTCGATTTCAAAAAAATGGTTCAAATGGCTCTGAGCACTATGGGACTCAACTGCTGAGGTCATTAGTCCCCTAGAACTTAGAACTAGTTAAACCTAACTAACCTAAGGACATCACAAACATCCATGCCCGAGGCGGGATTCGAACCTGCGACCGTAGCGGTCTTGCGGTTCCAGACTGCAGCGCCTTTAACCGCACGGCCACTTCGGCCGGCCAGTCTCGATTTCAGTTGATGAAATCTGATGGTAGGGTTCAAGCTTGCTCACACCCCACGAAACCTTGGATCCAAGTTGTCAACAAGGCACTGTGCAGGCTGGTGGGGGTTGCATAAAGGTGTGGGCTGTGTTTACTTGGAATGGACTGGCTCCACTGTTCAGTCTGAAATGATAATTGACTGTAAGTCGTTATGTTCGGTTACCTGGAGACCATTTGCTGCCAAAGAACGATGGATGACAGTGTGCCATGTCACAGGTCCACAGTTTCTCGAGATTGGTTTCATAAAGATTGTGGACAGTTAGAGCGATAGATTTGGCCACCCTCATCGCCCGACATGGGTCCCATTGAAAATTTATGGGACATAATCGAGAGGTTAGTTCGTACACAAAATCCTGCACCGACAACACTTGGTCAATTATGAACAGCCGTAGAGACAGCACGGCTCATTACTTCTGCAGGGGACTTCCAACGACTTGTTGAGTCGATGCCACGTCGAGTTGCTGCACTACGCCGGACAAAATGAAGTCCTACACGAAATTAGGAGGTACCTTATGACTTTTCCCATCTCTGTGTGTAGCACTGTGACATTCAATGTCTACATGACAGTCTCTATCTGCCTCTATGACTATATTTACACATTTCGATCAACCGAAAGTCAATTTATATGTATTGGTGAGCTGTAGAACATTAGAACCACTTAAGTGCGTCTTGGAGGTTTGAGGGATCTCGGTTGGCTGCGTCTCCTGATACCTAGAACAGTTCCAGACGACATAATTTCAAGTTGTTCGTTGATAAATATTATTAGGTATTTGCGTCGTTTCCTTGCAGATGAACGAGGTGCCCAAGACAATGTTATCAGGTATTCGTCAAGTTTCCCTTGTTTACTCCAACAACAATGGGAAGTAAGGGTACTTAGGTTTTATTTTCATACCTCTTTTAGTTTCTGGACAGTGATGGTTCAAAAATAAGAAATAAATATGTATTTCGTTCACTTATCGTCTGATTTAAGTTATCTAGGTTCCACATAAAGGTAAAAATCTCGGTTTCGGCCTAAAGATCAGCAATATCACCACACGCTGTCGTTAAAAAAATGAAAACTAAAATTTATTTCTAGGAATCTCATGGTAGCGATCACGGAGGATATGGACAGGGACTGCGGATAGGTGGCGTTCGATGGAAATGTGAATCGGCCGTGGGACGTGCCGAGGCAGACCACGCATTTGTGACAACGCTGTCTCCCAGATGGGCAGTGGTTAATGCACCTGCCTCTTAAGCAGGACACCTTCAATTTACATATAATGTATTACCTGCGGATTTTGCGTGGCGTCTGTACTTTCTGGGATGTCCGAAGGAACAGACAATTGCGCATTCACATAATAACATTTTTTTAAAAATTTTCTTTTAAAATTGTTGTACCTGTCTTGGATTTGATGAACTGAAACTAAAGTCTTACTTAATAAAAGTTACGCTTCCTCTATAATGAAATTAGTTCGTTCTTCCATACAAGTAACTGAATTAAATTCTGTCTTCTTGAATGGATATCTTACTGGAAGTCAGCGGTGGTTTGTGGTTCGACCGGAGTAAAGCTGTAAATGCGAAACAAAAATTCTTTCTTCTTGTTGCAATTTTCTTGTTTAAGTTAAAAGGCAGCTAAGGTACGAACGTATTTAATTCTTTAATTGCCTAAATTTATATGTAAATGTAGGATGTAACAGATAAATCTTAAGTGCAAATTGAATTTGGTGACAGTTACTTTCTCATCATACCTCTGTTTATCGGTTTTTTTTCCGTATTGTCCCTTGTGGTTTTTACATAAGATGGGTAAACGCTAAAAACTCTTCCCTGTCCCTTTTATTGTTAAGAAGTCTGGCAGGCCGGTGTGGCCGAGCGGTTCTAGACGCTTCATTCTGGAACAGCGCGACCGCTACGTTCGCAGGTTCGAATCCTGCCTCGGGCATGGATGTGTGTGGTGTCCTTAGGTTAGTTAGGTTTAAGTACTTCTAAGTTCTAGGGGACTGATGACCTCATATGTTAAGTCCCATAGTGCTCAGAGCCATTTGAACCACTTTTGTTAAGAAGTTCCTGTTTTTCATGAACAATGTATTGTTTAAAGCTATTTACAGGCTTTCCTCCTCAGTTAAACGTGCAATGTATGAAAGAATATATAAAAAATGCGAATGTTCTGGTCTTGGACGCTGGAAACGATTCAACGTCCATGAACTTTGTTTTCTTGGTATTTAGTAGATCATCACCCGTTGACAACTATACCACCGATTTAAATGTTATTCATTTACGTAGACCTCTTGTTTTGAAGTAACCTACAGTTCGGCGTATGGCAGTGTCAACCATTCCACAGTAGTGGCTGGACTGATGATTAGTCAGTTTTACTCTCTGTCGTTGCGCACCCGACGGGATTAAATCATCTATAAACATGCAAGTTGCTGAGGGCAACCGTGACCTTAAGGGTTTATAAGCAAAAATTGACCAAACAGTCTTCCACCATAAGGTATGGTGTTTTGTCTCGTTTGCCCTAGGTCATGGGTTTATGTTGCCAAAGGTTTCTAACATTTTCTTTGTCGTATAGAACCTTACGTTGGGAGTTTTATCTAAAACAAATGTTGCAGATTGCAAGGCACGAATTATACTTGCTGTTATCTTCCTTTACCTCTATTTGCCGGCACAATACCCCACCCACATTTTAGTAAGTCCGACGGACTGTCTGGTAATTCGAGATTAAGGCTAGGCAGCCTTCGGTAAGTTATTTCGTCAGTTGATCCCTGGCAACCCGAAACCAACTATGTTTCCATGTAAACCACCATTAGTACATTTTGTCTTCTGCTATATATTTCCAGTCGATGGGTATGATTTGTGCAACATACCACATTTTCGGTAGGGCCATATGTTTACACATTTGTTACCGTGAACGATGTTTACCGTATTTCATGGACTATAAGACGCTACGGACTATAAGACGAATTTTAATTTTGAAGCAACTTTTTTGAATAACATTTATAGCATTTTCATTATTAGGCTAAAAAGCCAGACCTAAAATATATTGTTAGTTTATACAACCGAACTGACCTTTAAAATCACTGAAAGTCGTCATCTGAAGTTTCTCCTTCTTCTTTTCCTTCTTCTTCCTCTTCGTTGTAATAGTTGTCCTCTACATATACTAGATGGCCTTCACTGTCATCAAGAGCTTTACTTACGTCGCACTTCTTGAAATATTTAACAATATTGTCTTTTGTTACTCTTGGCCATGACTGTTTTATCCACTGACACACTTGTTTGATTGGATTTCGTTTAAAAGATCCCTTCGGCGAGAATTCATGTTGGGTTTCATCCATCATCCATTTGTTCCATTCCTCTCTCATACACACTTCAAATGGTTTATTTATCGGGACATCAAGACACTGCTGTTGTGAAGTAAGTCCTCCCGGAATAACAGCAAGCTTTGTATTTACCTTTCTCAGTTTCTGTTTCACAGAATTTTTCAAATGACTACTAAACTGAACTAAACCTGTAAGAAAACTCTTGTTCAATAGAGCAAGTTTCTTCCCCCCCCCCCACCCCCACCCACTCTCTTTCTCTAACCTAAGGAAAACACACACATCCATGCCCGAGGCAGGATTCGAACCTGTGACCGTAGCGGTTGCGCGGTTTCTAGACTGAAGCGCCTAGAACCGCTGGGCCACATCGGCCAGCTGAAAATTATCATTGGATTAAGTTTAGTACCGTCTGCACAACATGAAAAGACATTAGCATGGTGCATTTTTCATGTCCACTTGTTTTTATAGTTACAGTTTTATCACCTTTCGTCCATCCAGCCTTTGTCATGTACGTGAACAACAACACCTGGAGGTATTTCAGAAGGTCTTGGCATTGTTTTGCGCTTGAAAATAATCAATAAATGGTTCAAATGGTTCTGAGCATTATGGGACTTAACATTTGAGGTCATCAGTCCCCTAGAACTTAGAACTCCTTAAACCTAACAAACCTAAGGACAACACACACATCCATGGCCGAGACAGGATTCGAACCAACGACTGTAGCGGTCGCGCGGTTCCAGACTGAGGTGCCTAGAACCGCTCGGCCACACTGGCCGGCTAAAAATGATCATTGGATGAAATTTAGTTACACCAGCACAACATGAAAAGACATTAGCGTGGTGCATTTTTCATGTCCACTTGTTTTTATTGTTACAGTTTTAGCACCTTTCACGGCAACAGTTCTTTTACTCGGCACATTAAAATTCATATGAGTTTCGTCTATATTCCCTGTTTGGCTTAGTTCCAGACTGCTTTCTTTTGATGTTGAATAATAAAGTAATGGAAAGATAATAGTTTCTTTTGATATTATTGTGGCACTTTCTGAGATATTTGGGCTTTGGTTCTCATGATAAATCCATGACACAGCATGCAACAAAACGACGAATGAAGACGTGAAAGAATTCCACTGTAGCGCTAGCTTACGATCGTGTGTTTGAGTTATTTTTGCATCAGCCCCAGTGTCATTGTAACGGTGTCCTTGAATCCATTTTAATACGTCATCTTCTAGTTCGGCCATTTTGGATTCGATCCTGTATTTGCACATGTAGTCTTCCTCATCTTTTTCATTTCTTCTTTATTGCCCTGCCAATCCCGAATGGTTTTTTCTGTTGATGCAGGGCCGATATGCCGGTCAGCTGCTCTGCTTCTTCTGCATATGCAGTTACTTTCAATTTATAACCCGCATCATGAGAATACCTTCTAATTTTGCCATTACAAAAATAGGCGCTAACGAAATATTGTACTATTACCGATAATGGAAAACATTTTCAGTTCAAGTTCACTGGCACCGTAGACTGCCGTTGGTCCAGGGCCATTTTCTGTTGTGCCATTGCCAGATGAACCTTTCCTTCGTCTTTTCGGTATTCTTTCACGCCTTCATTCTTCGTTTTGTTGCGTGCTACGTTTAAACTCGGTTTGTGCTTCCCCCTTCGACGATCTTTCAGTACTTTTTGATTTAAGCTAGAGGTTTGTTCAAAGTCTCTAGCGGTGTTCTCAGCTCAGTCGTCGGTGACTCTGAGAGTTGTTCTTGACGCTTGTCCCGATTTGCTTCCTTCTTTACTATATTCGTTGTTATCTGTTACGGCCTTGCTCAGCTGTTGTATGGTTCTAGCCTGTTGTGTTTCCACGTCCGTCGGCTGCTGTTTACTTTACTGAGTGTCATGAATTGGGGTTTCCGTTACGTCTGCTGAAGGTGAGTGGTGTACATAGCTACCTCCATTGGTACTCTCAATGGGAGCGACCATCTCAATTCCGACGGGTAAAGTCCTTACTTTATCGTATTCCTGTTTCCTTGGTGTTTGTGAAAAAATTGCACCATCGTCTTTTGCTTCTAAGTTCGACTTTTCCTTTTCCAGTGACCGTTTTTTCCTCTTCTGAGGTTCACAGAAAATGAAATGTTCATCCACTATCGTTTCAGTGTCGTATTCGTTTCAATAAATTGCCGTGTCACCTATTTTTGTGCTGGTTTGTTGGGTAGTAATTACAGGCTGAACGTCGGTGCCTATTCCACTTTCTCACCACCTGTATGCACATTCAGTAACGCTTTCCTTGTTGCTTTCATCAAAGGAGGGAAGTCGTCGAAAGTGATCTGGGGTTGTTCTGTATCAGCCATTTGGGTAGCTTCACTAGTATTTCGTTCAGTACCAGTGGGTGTGTTATCCTGTAATTGCAGTCTCGTACATTGTCGTAGATTTTTCCTCGAAACGAACACCCACTGCGAACAATTTTCGCGAAAGCGCCCAGGTTCGTTACAAACATGACACGTTGGCTTCTGACCGGCGTAGATACCATGCGTCAAGGAGTTAGATATAGTACCGTACGTGGGGATGTCAATTTTAATGAACATCTGCACTGATCTTATGGCGTTTTAAGGCTGAAGTTTTTACCTTGTGGACCACTTCTCAAATTCTGCATTTAACCTGGCCATATTTAAAAAGAATCTGTACTAAGTCATTATATCCTAGTACTTGGGCAAGATTCAAAATTCTTGCAGCCTTCAGCTTAATGTTAGCATTAAAAATTTCAACCATGCTAACAAAATGATCACGGTGACAGAACTCAAATTGTCCCTCACTTTTAATTAAAATGTTGGCCAATAAAACAGAATTGTACAATTTGACAAACACACAATACATTTTCACTATCAATCTGTATAAATTCTGCATTATCTCTTGAAATATCGAATTATCAAATAAAAAGTCATGGATTTCTAAGGCAGTGGGCAGAGCATGACGAGTATTCTTGTCAAACGAAAATCTAATTGTGTTCGTGGGAGATTCCGACATGGTGAACTAGTAGGCAGCGGGAAAAGCTGCTCCTTCGCCAAACAAGAACGTGGTTTATATGGTAATGTTAACTATATACGACCTCAGAATATGTGCAGCCGAACCCCTAACAACACTTGATAATAGTTCCACCTAACACTATACGTCACTCTACAAGGCATCGTTAATCTGCGTCCGCACTCGACGAGTAACAAGCTGCGATTGTCCACCACTCAGCGTAAGGGGCGCACAGGAATCCAGATAGTGGCTAAAGAGATCCTTTTGTTACTACGGACTATGCTCCGTGCCAAAGAGAGGGGCGCGAAGCGTTACTCTTATACAAGGGAAGCACCAAGAACATGAAAAGACGTAAGTGCAAAACTAACATACATTTGACATCTACAACAGTTTAGATGAGCGGTAAAGCCACAGTAAGTGACAAGGTCGCGCTGATTTGTACATTGTACGTACGGGTCTTCAACATTATTATTGGGGAAGCGTTTATTAGTCATTTACAAGAACTAATCAACGTTGATAAAAAGTACGACACAGCAAGTGCACAAGAGATTTAGCGGTCTCCAACAATTGTGTCTTGATATACAGGGTATTACAAAAAGGTACGGCCAAACTTTCAGGAAACATTCCTCACACACAAAGAAAGAAAATATGTTATGTGGACATGTGTCCGGAAACACTTACTTTCCATGTTAGAGCTCATTTTATTACTTCTCTTCAAATCACATTCATCATGGAATGGAAACACACAGCAACAGAACGTACCAGCGTGACCTGAAACACTTAGTTACAGGAAATGTTCAAAATGTCCTTCGTTAGCGAGGATACATGCATCCACCCTCCGTCGCATGGAATCCCTGATGCGCTGATGCAGCCCTGGAGAATGGCGCATTGTATCACAGCCGTCCACATTATGAGCACGAAGAGTCTCTACATTTGGTCCCGGGGTTGCGTAGACAAGAGCTTTCAAATGCCCCCATAAATGAAAGTCAAGAAGGTTGAGGTCAGGAGAGCGTGGAGGCCATGGAATTGGTCCACCTCTACCAATCCATCGGTCACCGAATCTGTTGTTGAGAAGCGTAGGAACACTTCGACAGAAATGTGCAGGAGCTCCATTGTGTATCAACCGCATGTTGTGTCGTACTTGTAAAGGCACATGTTCTAGCAGCACAGGTAGAGTATCCCGTATGAAATCATGATAACGTGCTCCACTGAGCGTAGGTGGAAGAACATGGGGCCCAATCAAGACATCACCAACAGTGCCTGCCCAAACGTTCACAGAAAATCTGTGTTGATTACGTGATTGCAGAATTGCGTGTGGATTCTTGTCAGCCCACACATGCTGATTGTGAAAATTTACAGTTTGATCACGTTGGAATGAAGCCTCATCCGCAAAGAGAACATTTGCACTGAAATGAGGATTGACACATAGTTGGATGAAACATTCGCAGAAGTGTACCCGTGGAGGCCAATCAGCTGCTGATAATGCCTGTACACGCTGTACATGGTACGGAAACAACTGGTTCTCCCGTAGCACTCTCCATACAGTGACGTGGTCAACGTTACCTTGTACAGCAGCAACTTCTCTGACGCTGACATTAGGGTTATCGTCAACTGCACGAAGAATTGCCTCGTGCATTGCAGGTGTCCTCGTCGTTCTAGGTCTTCCCCAGTCGCGAGTCATAGGCTGGAATGTTCCGTGCTCCGTAAGACGCCGATCAATTGCTTCGAACGTCTTCATGTCGGGACACCTTCGTTCTGAAAATCTGTCTCGATACAAACGTACCGCGCCACGGCTATTGCCCCGTGCTAATCCATACATGAAATGTGCATCTGCCAACTCCGCATTTGTAAACATTACACTGACTGCAAAACCACGTTCGTGATGAACACTAACCTGTTGATGCTACGTACTGATGTACGTGATGCTAGTACTGTAGAGCAATGAGTCACATGTCAACACAAGCACCGAAGTCAACAATACCTTCCTTCAATTGGGCCAACTGGCGGTGAATCGAGGAAATACAGTACATACTGACGACACTAAAATGAGTTATAACATGGCAATTAAGCGTTTCTGGACACATGTCCACATAACATCTTTTCTTTATTTGTGTGTGAGGAATGTTTCCTGAAAGTTTGGCCGTACCTTTTTGTAACACCCTGTATAGGAGGTATAGGCAGTCAAGTGGTAGTGAGATCTTGTCTTGAGGGGAAAAAAACCCACGGATCAGAACGAGCGTGCTCCGCAGTGCGATCTGTGGACTGATAACTATCGCAAAATACATTATCATACCGTTACAGAGAGTATTATTGTACACTCGGAGGACAATTGTGAACTATGAAACAATGTGCTCCTGACAAAAAAAACTGCAGATGCCACAAAAGCAAGAGAAAATGTTGTTATGCAGTCACAGAAAAGAGATTTGATGAACTAAGCAAAGTGACATTACGAATAGATCATGCGCGGATATAAGACAGCTCTTCAACATCACAAACCTCTGTCATGCACAATGCACATGAATAACCATAGTATTAAGGTACACAATGTTCCTCAATGAAGAAATGACAGACAGTTACAAATCTATCCAGACAGAGCATAGGAGTGTAGGATACATGAAAAGCTCTGGCTTCATTAGAGAAAACCACTAAGGGAAGATGTTGACATTAGATGGAATACCACCACTAAATGATGTTGAATTCATTTCATTCACACAACATGATTTACAATGAGAATTTGCTGTTGGAGAAAACAAGCCTTCTTATTAGCCCAATGTAATGGACGGCATAATAAAATCCCTAGAATCTGTTCGGAAGCCACAGGTGATTTGGAGCGTGAAGCAGAGTCGACCCTGCCTTTTGTAGCACCACAGGCATGTAGTTTACCAGCCACATGCCTTATTGAAGATGACCATCCAGTCCACAAATTGCAGATCTGACGTGCTTCTATTCCTAAAAAACTTAAGTCATTAACCAATGATAGGTTTTTCACTACAAGGCTACATTTCTTCATCCATATTTCAAGTAACTCTTAGTACTGAGTGAGGAAACGAAAGGAAAACGATATCAAACTGATCGTCAGAAATAAGAAAGAATGAAGAAAAAGGATCCTTTCCCTCTCGAGTAACGAAGTTCCAGAGCTGTCATTCATCAATTTCTGAACGTAAAGGTGAACCCTGGGAGATATTTGAACATGGAAGGCCCAGCTGATAACTTTAAAAGAACGTTTCGTGTTTGTGGAAATCCCACAGCTCTGTTTTCCCCAAACTCTAAGGAGCGGTGGAAGATGTCCTATGCAGTACCGCTTGCTGTTGTTACTAAAGTTCCTTCTCATTGCTGTTGTTTTCTCTCGAACACAATATTGTGATTTCCGTAATGAAAAATATTTCGGTGTGTGTCAATTTTGTTGCTATCTTTGGCCATTCTAACATGGTGGCAAAAATTGCACTGTCAGTAGAATCAGTAGGATATTGTTCTTTTACATGGCTACGATACTGCTTGCTTTTTGTATTAACCTGTGCAGCTACTGCGTGTTCATGGCAATGTAATTGAAAAATTTAATGACACTTTGTCAGTCATTTAGAGTTGGTCTCTTCAGCAAGTGGAAGAGAGTCCTTCTTCATTTAAGAAGCGTCACCACCGACGCTCTTTCGGCTCTATAAAATTAATCGTGCACAAGAACGAAAGACTCATTACTTGTGTTGTGGCATAGACTGTATCAAAATCAATATATCAAAAACAGATACGAATGCACGGAAAAAGCGAGAGAAATTACTCTGAATGACTAACTGAAATGTGAAATTAAAGTGTAAGTAGAATATTCTTTACTTGGTGCACACAGTATGCACAGGAATGGTGAAAATCTTACAAATAACAACAGCGCTGAGTGCTCGATCACTTAGCAGCCCTCATAGCTGACACATGAGAGTGCAGTGCCCACAGCACTGAAAGGGCAAACTAGCGATGTCGCAAGCATTCTCCCTCTCCCTGTCTCTCTCGCCGCGCTGAGTGACCGCGCGGTTTGAGGCGCCATGTCACGGATTGCCCGGCCACTACCGCCGGAGGTTCGAGTCCTCCCTCTGGCATGGGTGAGTGTGTTCTTCTTAGCATAAGTTAGTTTAAGTAGTGTGTAAGTCTAGGGACCGATGACCTCAGCAGTTTGGTCCCTTAGGAGTTCACACACATTTGAACATTTGTCTCGCTCAGCAGCCGTCACACCTGTACTCCACTATTATCAAGGCAGGACCATTGTCACCATCAAGTCGTCATCCCCTTGCAGCAACTCCACTGCTGGATGCGCCCAGTTACGGCTCGATGAGTCACGCCATGACACTGAAGATCATAACGCGGACCTATTGCAGAAGGGGCAGGTGACCACAGCAATGTCCACCAGCACGAACAGTGACACGCCAGGAGAAAACCTGCCCAAGCGACGGCGGATTAGCGTTCGCACGGCCCTGGACGAGAGCCAGAGATCTTCAGGGTGGAAGGCGGAAATCAACTGCAGTACTCACCACCCTCCTGCCAGTCCCCCTCCTTCCCCCTCCAAGTGGCCAGTCTGGTAGAGGGCGCTAAGTCCTCAGCATCAGACTGGGCAGCAGCAGATGGACGGCAGCTAGCAATGGTCGACTCCAGAGAGGGTAACTGGCTGAGCCGTATAGACTCATAGATCTGTACACTCGTAGATTCGTAGACTCAGAGTCTCACAGACTGAAGTAAGTCCCTCGTCGCGACTGGTAGCCAGCAGACTGCTATATCTTTCACTAAAAATTACGAGTATTTATTGGGTCTTGAGCTAACCTTGTTTTGCTATAGTATTGATTTTTATAGCGTAGATCACAACATGTCTGTGGCCCGGGTGTGAAGTAATCGGATAGTCGACACTCCAATGATTCTGCCTTCCCGCTGAGTCATTGATCTTTCCACTATAGCTGTGCCCTACGATGTAGTAACGGTCTGGTATCGCAGCGCAGTTGTTGTCGTATCAGCAGCAATTGCAATGGAACAGAATTCGGTCAGCTCTATTCTGACTAGCATACACGATCCCTACTTTAGCCATGGCAAGTTCCTTTGTGTTCACTTAGCTGTGCCCAGCTAATTATTTTCCGCACAACAGTGAAAAGAACTGCAGTAGTCCTCGAGATAGGACAAATGGTATTACACAGAGGAGGAAGTAACACCAATAGCAAAGTACACTACTGGTCATTAAAATTGCTACACCAAGAAGAAATGCAGATCGTAAACGGGAATTCATTGGACAAATATATTATACTAGAACTGACATGTGACTACATTTCCACGCAATTTGGGTGCATAGATCCTGAGATCTACGACCTTTGGCCGTAGTAACGGCCTTGATACGCCTGGGCATTGAGTCAAACAGAGCTTGGATGGCATGTATAGGTACAGCTGCCCATACAGCTTCAACACGATACCACAGTTCATCAGGAGTATTGTGACGAGTCAGTTGCTCAGACACCATTGACCTGACTTTTCAATTGGTGAGAGATCTGGAGAATGTGCTGGCCAGGGCAGCAGTCGAGCATTTACTGTACCTAGAAAAGCTCGTACAGGACCTGCAACATGCGGTCGTGCATTATCCTGCTGAAATGTAGGGTTTCGCAGGGATCGAATGAAGGGCAGAGCCACGGGTCGTAACACACCTGATATATAACGTCCACTGATAAAAGTGCCGTCAATGCGAACAAGAGGTGACCGAGACGTGTAACCAATGGCACCCCATGCCATCACGCCGGGTGATGCGCCAGCATGGCAATGACGAATACACGATTCCAATGTGCGTTCACCGCGATGTCACCAAACACGGATGCGACCATCACGATGCTGTAAACAGAACCTGGATTCATCAGAAAAAATGACGTTTTGCCATTCGTACACCCAGGGTCCTCGTTGAGTACACCATCGCAGGCGCTCCTGTCTGTGATGCAGCGTCAAGGGTAACCGCAGGCATGGTCTCCGAGCTGATAGTCCATGCTGCTGCAAACGTCGTCGAGTTGTTCGTGCAGATGGTTGTTGTCTTGCAAACGTCCCCATCTGTTGACTCAAGGATCGAGACGTGGCTCCACGATCCGTTACAGCCATGCGGATAAGACATCTGTCATCTCGACTGTTTGTGATACGAGGCCGTTGGGATCCAGCACGGCGTTCCGTATGACCCTCGTGAACCAACGGATTCCATATTCTGCTAACAGTTATTGGATCTCTACTAACGCGAGCAGCAATGTCGCGGTACGATAAACCGCTATCGCGATAGGCTACAATCCGACCTTTACCAAAATCGGAAACATAATGGTACGCATTTTTCCTCCTTACACGAGCCATCACAACAACGTTTCACCAGGCAACGCCGGTCAGCTGCTGTTTGTGTATGAGAAATCGGTTGGAAACTTTCCTCATGTCAGCACGTTGTAGGTGTCGCCACCGGCGCCAACCTTGTAGGAATGCTCTGAAAAGATAATCATTTGCATATCACAGCATCTTCTTCCTGTCGGTTAAATTTCGCGTCTGTAGCACGTCATCTTTGTGGTGTAGCAATTATAATGGCCAGTGGTGTACATGTGAGAGGCACCTGGGTTATTTTTAGTCCAAGCAATAGCTTGAGTGCCTCTCATGACAGATCAACAGTCAATACGCAGAGAGTGAAACTGATAGCGTAGAAAGTAGAGACACTTCAGTTGTCCGGATTTTAAAAGCGAATTACCGAAGCACTGGTTTACTATGTCTGAGATTTTACAACTCTCCTGAAAATCTGCTGCTTTCGTATTATACTCAAATACAGAGAACTGGAAGAAACGAGATGTATAAAGCTCGCAAATATTTAATGAGGCGTGGAGAGTACATACACAAAAAGAGCTACACAGTTTTGAAATCAAAGAGGGGAGAGTGTTCATCGCAATCGAATAAAACATACTGTCTAGGAGATTCGAAATTGAGTCTTACTACTACCTTATCTGGACGCCTTATACAGACCTGGTGATTTCAAATTCCCCATCGTATGGTTTTAGTGCGCACATTATTGCGCTGTAACGGTTGGAGGATCATTCAAAGGAAGTCTCCATCCAGTGGCTCGTATGTACCCTGATCACAAAATTCTAGTTGTTGGCAACATTATTCAACCAAACATAGACTGCGACGTCTACGGATTCATTGCAGACTGTATAGACTGACGGCCTTGCAAAGAAGTTCTGATTGCTTTCTCCAAAAACTGTCTTCAGTAGCTATTGGGACAATCCACAGGCAATGGAAATACGAGGGTTGGAACTTTAATAGTGGCAACTATTTATTTACAGATCGTACAAAATAGATACTTGTTTCGAAGTTTTACTGACCTTCAAAGCAGTCACCAACCTTGTGTACAACCCGTTGCCAGCGATGTGGAAGTCGTAGGATACTCTTAGCAGTGCCAGTTGTGTTGACAGTTCGAGCGGCTGGGTCTGTTGCCCGACGAATTTGTAGCATTTCTGAAACTAATGCCATGAAGTGTTTCCTTCAGTTCAGAAATCGAGTTGAACTCACGTGGGCTTAAGTCTGGGGAGTGCAGTAGGTGGTATAACACTTACCAGCACCATCAGTCAAACAAATCTGTAACAGCTTGCACTGTACGTGCTTGTGTATTGTCCTGGAAAATGATGGTCAGGTCTCGCAAAAGGTGCAATTACTTCTGACTCTATGCTGTTAATATTTAGAACACAACCTACGACCATCTGAGAGACAGAAGTGATAACACTTTCTGCAGGACCTGACCATCATTTTTCAGGACAACTGCTACAAATTCGTCGGCCAATAGACCGCACCGCTCGAACTGTCAACACAACTGGCACTGCTAAGAGTATCCTACGACTTGCACATCGCTGACAACGGGTTATACACAATGCTGGCGACTACTATGAAGGTAAGTAAAACTTTGAAACACGTATCTATTTTGTACGAGCTGTAAATAAATAGTTGCCACTATTTAAGTTCCAACCCTCGTATTTTAGATATCGTATGCCTGATTCTGTCGACACTTCAATTATGCAGACAGATGTTGGTAGTCACGATGTCATCATTTCTATCGCGACTGGGATATGACAGAGATTAGGTACAGTTCGAGGAACCAGCTGAGGATGGCTTCCCAACTGTGGCAGTCCACAATGGAACAGTAGTCATGGACAAAATACTAGAACGAAGAAAACGGACCGTAGAGTGTACATGAAAAAGAAATGAGTCCACTGACTGACCAAAAAGAGAAACAAGGACATAGCGAAAGCGTACCATGGAACAACAGTGTATTACGTCTTGCGAGACGATTGGGAGGCGAATTTACCACTGAAAACAGAGTCACAACACAGTGAAACATATAGTAGCATCGCAAGCACTTACTGGTCAGCAAGAGAGGCGTGGCATTGGGGCAGAGAAAGACCAGCACTGCGTCATAGTGCTGCACATGCCCTGTGGCTATCATGAAGATACATGTTTTCCGGCGGGCTTGCAAAGTCGGAGTTCAGAGATACAAGACCCCTCCCCCCTGGAATCAGCACGTATGTCCAGAAGCATCGAGGCCACTGTTTCACGAGAAGAACTGCTATAATTGCTACTGTCCCAGCGAGGAAGCCTGCCAGCAGGTGTTACAGAATGTCTGTCAGAATTCTGGGACTGTGGCGTCCTTCGCTGTAATTATCGAGGCTATGTGAGGACCTATACCTCTATGACCGGGTCCTCGGAAATCACCACCTGTGTTATGCAGCACAATTTATACCTGTGCGGTAGGGAAACTGGCTCAGCTGTACTCCTTAGACCAGAGTAGCCCGCCCATGGCAGTGTTCTTATTAGGCATGTTCGGTTTAGATAGGTGTGTCTGTGCTTGAAATTCCTAGAATGTTAACTGTCGTAAGGTGCTGTAGCCCGTGTCCCATGTCTTTCACACTGGCACTGGTCTGCCGACACGTGAGAAAGGTCGGCGCTTGCAGATGTAGACAAGACCGGAACTAGCCATTGCCGGCGGATGTGTTGCACTCTGCATCCAGATAACGGCACTTGCAACTCTCATGCCACTGAGTGCTGAATAGGGCGTGAAATGGAAGCTTGTGCAAGCAGAGTAAGAAAATTACTGAGCGTTGATAGGCACGTTGTCAAGTTCAAATGTTCAAATGTGTGTGAAATCTTATGGAACTTAACTGCTAAGGTCATCAGTCCCTAAGCTTACACACCACTTAACCTAAATTATCCCGAGCACAAACACACACACCCATGCCCGAGGGAGGACTCGAACTTCCGCCGGGATCAGCCGCACAGTCCATGACTGCAGCGCCTCAGACGACTCGGCTAATCCCGCACGGCGGTGTCAAGTATATTCCCCGAATCTTATGCATTTCTCGAGGGAGTGAAGGCTCATTTGTGTCTCTGCTGGCAATTTTAATTGCATGTGGTAAAGTCTTCAAACTTGTCGTGAGTTCTACATCTACATCTACATCTATACTCCGCGACCACCTTACGGTGTGTGGCGGAGGGTACTTATTGTACCACTATCTGATCCCCCCTTCCCTGTTCCAGTCACGAATTGTGCGTGGGAAGAACGACTGCTTGTAAGTCTCCGTATTTGCTCTAATTTCTCAGATCTTTTCGTTGTGATCATTACGCGAGATATATGTGGGCGGTAGTAATATGTTGCCCATCTCTTCCCGGAATGTGCTCTCTCGTAATTTCGATAATAAACCTCTCCGTATTGCGTAACGCCTTTCTTGAAGTGTCCGCCACTGGAGCTTGTTCAGCATCTCCGTAACGCTCTCGCGCTGACTAAATGTCCCCATGACGGATCGCGCTGCTTTTCGCTGGATCATGTCTATCTCTTCTATTAATCCAACCTGGTAAGGGTCCCATACTGATGAGAAATACTCAAGAATCGGACGAACAAGCGTTTTGTAAGCTACTTCTTTCGTCGATGAGTCACATTTTCTTAGAATTCTTCCTATGAATCTCAACCTGGCGCCTGCTTTTCCCACTATTTGTTTTATGTGATCATTCCACTTCAGATCGCTCCGGATAGTAACTCCTAAGTATTTTACGGTCGTTACCGCTTCCAATGATTTACCACCTATGGCATAATCGTACTGGAATGGATTTCTGCCCCTATGTATGCGCATTATATTACATTTATCTACGTTTAGGGAAAGCTGCCAGCTGTCGCGCCATGCATTAATCCTCTGCAGGTCCTCCTGGAGTACGTACGAGTCTTCTGATGTTGCTACTTTCTTGTAGACAACCGTGTCATCTGCAAATAGCCTCACGGAGCTACCGATGTTGTCAACTAAGTCATTTATGTATATTGTAAACAATAAAGGTCCTATCACGCTTCCCTGCGGTACTCCCGAAATTACCTCTACATCTGCAGATTTTGAACCGTTAAGAATGACATGTTGTGTTCTTTCTTCTAGGAAATCCTGAATCCAATCACAAACCTGGTCCGATATTCCGTAAGCTCGTATTTTTTTCACTAAACGTAAGTGCGGAACCGTATCAAATGCCTTCCTGAAGTCCAGGAATACGGCATCAATCTGCTCGCCAGTGTCTACGGCACTGTGAATTTCTTGGGCAAATAGGGCGAGCTGAGTTTCACATGATCTCTGTTTGCGGAATCCATGTTGGTTATGATGAAGGAGATTTGTATTATCTAAGAACGTCATAATACGAGAACACAAAACATGTTCCATTATTCTACAACAGATTGACGTAAGCGAAATAGGCCTATAATTATTCGCATCTGATTTATGACCCTTCTTGAAAATGGGAACGACCTGTGCTTTCTTCCAGTCGCTAGGTACTTTACGTTCTTCCAGCGATCTACGATAAATTGCTGATAGAAAGGGGGCAAGTTCTTTAGCATAATCACTGTAGAATCTTAAGGGTATCTCGTCTGGTCCGGATGCTTTTCCGCTACTAAGTGATAGCAGTTGTTTTTCAATTCCGATATCGTTTATTTCAATATTTTCCATTTTGGCGTCCGTGCGACGGCTGAAGTCAGGGACCGTGTTACGATTTTCGGCAGTGAAACAGTTTCGGAACACTGAATTCAGTATTTCTGCCATTCTTCGGTCGTCCTCTGTTTCGGTGCCATCGTGGTCAACGAGTGACTGAATAGGGGATTTAGACCCGCTTACCGATTTTACATATGACCAAAACTTTTTAGGGTTCTTGTTTAGATTGTTTGCCAATGTTTTATGTTCGAATTCGTTGAATGCTTCTCTCATTGCTCTCTTTACGCTCTTTTTCGCTTCGTTCAGCTTTTCCTTATCAGCTATGATTCGACTACTCTTAAACCTATGATGAAGCTTTCTTTGTTTCCGTAGTACCTTTCGTACATGATTGTTATACCACGGTGGATCTTTCCCCTCGCTTTGGACCTTAGTCGGTACGAACTTATCTAAGGCGTACTGGACGATGTTTCTGAATTTTTTCCATTTTTGTTCCACATCCTCTTCCTCAGAAATGAACGTTTGATGGTGGTCACTCAGATATTCTGCGATTTGTGCCCTATCACTCTTGTTAAGCAAATATATTTTCCTTCCTTTCTTGGCATTTCTTATTACACTTGTAGTCATTGATGCAACCACTGACTTATGATCACTGATACCCTCTTCTACATTCACGGAGTCGAAAAGTTCCGGTCTATTTGTTGCTATGAGGTCTAAAACGTTAGCTTCACGAGTTGGTTCTCTAACTATCTGCTCGAAGTAATTCTCGGACAAGGCAGTCAGGATAATGTCACAAGAGTCTCTGTCCCTGGC
This sequence comes from Schistocerca americana, assembly GCF_021461395.2. Classification (NCBI taxonomy): domain Eukaryota; kingdom Metazoa; phylum Arthropoda; class Insecta; order Orthoptera; family Acrididae; genus Schistocerca; species Schistocerca americana. The sequence continues at coordinate 974,372,335 of NC_060130.1, read as the reverse complement.
TCCAGTTCTGATTGTGTGACTATCCCATTCTATACCTGGTAGATTGAAGTCTCCCCCCATTACAATAGTATGATCACGAAACTTCTTCACGACGTTCTGCAGGTTCTCTCTGAGGCGCTCAACTACTACGGTTGCTGATGCAGGTGGTCTATAGAAGCATCCGACTATCATATCTGACCCACCTTTGATACTTAACTTAACCCAGATTATTTCACATTCGCATTCGCTAATAACTTCACTGGATATTATTGAATTCTTTACTGCCATAAATACTCCTCCACCATTGGCGTTTATCCTATCCTTGCGGTATATATTCCATTCTGTGTCTAGGATTTCGTTACTGTTCACTTCCGGTTTTAACCAACTTTCCGTTCCTAATACTATATGCGCACTATTTCCTTAAATAAGAGATACTAATCCAGGAACCTTGCCCTGGATACTCCTGCAGTTTACCAATATTACGTTAACTTTTCCTGTTTTTGGTCTCTGAGGACGGACGTTCTTTATCAACGATGATAATGTCCTCTCTGGTAAGCCGTCAGGTATTTTATCGTTTCGCCCAAGGGGGGGTCCCTCTAACCTAAAAAACCCCCGTGTGCACGCCACACGTACTCTGCTACCCTAGTAGCTGCTTCCGGTGTGTAGTGCACGCCTGACCTGTCTAGGGGGGCCCTACAGTTCTCCACCCAATAACGGAGGTCGATGAATTTGCAACCATTATAGTCGCAGAGTCGTCTGAGCCTCTGGTTTAGACCCTCCACACGGCTCCAAACCAGAGGACCGCGATCGACTCTGGGCACTATGCTGCAGATATTAAGCTCAGCTTGCACTCCGCGTGCGATGCTGGTTGTCTTCACCAAATCAGCCAGCCGCCGGAAGGAACCAAGGATGGCCTCAGAACCCAAGCGGCAGACGTCATTCGTTCCGACATGTGCTACTATCTGCAGCCGGTCACACCCAGTGCGTTCAATAGCTGCCGGAAGGGCCTCCTCCACATTACGGACGAGACCCCCCGGCAAGCACACCGAGTGCACACTGGCATTCTTCCCCGACCTACCCGCTATTTTCCTGAGGGGCTCCATAACCCGCCTAACGTTGGAGCTCCCTATAACTAATAGGCCCGCCCTCTGTGACTGTCGGGACCTTGCCGGAGAATCGGCCACTGGCCCAACAGGCGAGGCATCCTGTGGTGGCTCGGAAACGATGTCATCACCACTAGGAAGCACCCCGTACCTGTTGGAAAGGGGTAAGGCAGCTGCCACGCGGCCAGATCCCACCTTCGCCTTTCGGCCAGGCACGCGCGAGCCCACCACTGTCCGCCATTCACCCTGGAGTGATGGCTGACCGGTAAGATGCTCACTGCCGGAAGACGCAGCGACATCAGGGGTTCCATGTGATTCCAAGGCCACCGAAGTAGGCATAGGTCTCACCACAGTTGCCCCAACGCCACTACGAGCCGACGCCTGCGCCTCGAGCTCGATGAGCCTAACAGACAAAGCCTCCACCTGCCCCCGAAGAGTGGCCAATTCTCCTTGCGTCCGCTCACAACAACCACAGTCCCTACACATGACTATGTTTACCCTACTCTATACGGTGACAAATTCCCAAGATAATCTTCTGATGAGCTACTCTGATAATCAAGAAACACTCACTGAAATACGAGACGCGAAGACTACGCTAGGTTTTCCCAGAAAAACTATTTAAAAGCTAAGCGCAGCAAATAAGTACAAAAACGCTTTGTACAAACAGTACTCGCTGCTGCTGGTGCTCTCGCTCTGGCTGTCACAAGACAACTGCTGATTCAAGTGACTGGTGGCTAACGGCCGCGAAACAAACAAAAGACGGTTTTAGGGCGCTTTCTGTTCTAAACGATCAAGAAAACACTAAGAAATCTAACACGAAGACTACGTAAAGTTTTATCAAGAACTGTTAGTTACTATGCAGAGCAGATAAACACAAATAGAATCCCTTCCTTAGTGGAAGGTCGTAAACAAAATGCAAAATAAACGCTTTATACAAACAGTACTCGCTGCTGCTGGTGCTCTCGCTCTGGCTGTCACAAGACAACTGCTGATTCAAGTGACTAGTCGCTAACGGCCGCGAAACAAACAAAAGACGGTTTTAGGGCGCTTTCTGTTCTAAACGATCAAGAAAACACTAAGAAATCTAACACGAAAACTACGTAAAGTTTTATCAAGAACTGTTAGTTACTATGCAGAGCAGATAAACACAAATAGAATCCCTTCCTTAGTGGAAGGTCGTAAACAAAATGCAAAATAAACGCTTTATACAAACAGTACTCGCTGCTGCTGGTGCTCTCGCTCTGGCTGTCACAAGGAGTTCAGGATATCACTGTGAATTGCATGAGGATTTCTCTTTGTGTAATTTATTTGTAGGTTACGGTTTCATCGCACTCACCTAAACCATCTAGTCTTTGCTGGGACATTAGGCTGATATGTTAGTACTGCCTCATGTCAATAATTCTCATTTTTTTCTATTCTATGCGTTTGTTAAGATCTCATGGGTTCTGTAATAACTTCTTATTATTAAATGTGTCAGCTAGGTACTTTGTAATAAACAGTTGTTAATGTGAACCTTTATTTCTGTTCATAGTTATTTGGTTGGGCTGTTTGTCACCTTTTGTAAAATGGAACGCCTGTGTCTCAGTTATGCTGGGACCACACCTTTGCTATTGGTTAACCATTGAATAACACAATTTACTAAATGCTTCTGAACCCGTGAGGAGCGACATAAGTATCGATCAGTCCAACCGGTGTGAATGATTCGGACATCCACAGGAGTACGTCGAAAGCTCACTGTACCCTCACAATGTGTTCACGAAGATCATGAACACTGGTGTGGTGGTGGTGGTGGTGGTGGTGGTGGTGGTGGTGTTGGTGGTGGTGGTCGCTCCCACCACTTTCAACATGTGGTGCTTAAATGTACACACAATACGCTCTGTTTCGCCGGTCTAAGAATGGGGAATTGGCCGACAAATCACGTGTTTTACGTAGTTTAAAGGGCAAAGTTTCTCGAAATCTGGCACCGTGAATTGAGGCCATTGTCTGACACGATTTTTAGAGGAGGCACTTCGATGACGAGAATCTGACTGAGCATATTACCAGTGGCGTTTGTTATGGTGGGCGCCATGCTGACCACATTTGGATAGTTGGAATAAGCGTCCATGACAATGAGCGACATCGAGCGAAGAAATGAACCCGCTAAGTCAAAACAAATTCTGCCAGGCAGACGTCGTACTATTGCACACCATGGTTTCCATGTCGTTGTTTAACCCTGGTTAATAACGTGTCACTTTCACCCATTACATCCCCTAGCGTCCCTGATGGAGCAGTTAAAAACTTGAGGTAGCAGGGTGATCAGGACGACAACACATTGCTTTCTGCCGCAGCTTCAATCAGGAGGGCATCGATGATGCCTGACACACATTAAGAGAGGCGGGTTCCGGTCTGGAGCTCTTGAATGGTGTTCATTGAAATGTGTGTGGGCCACGCACTGAGCACATAGCGCATTAATGACATGTCGCAAGATTGGGTGACAGTGCTCCTATAATGGGGAACCCATCCAGGATTTGTCACCGTTCTATGGCAATGTGAAAGCATGAAATATCCTGCTTTCCAAAAGCCAGGTCTCGTCCAGCAGGTAGTCCAGACAGGGTATCTGCCGTGAACTTGTAATTATTGCTGTAATTTTAGTAGCTACGGAAAAGCACCCACTGCCAAAGCCATTACGCTGTTAACTCTAGAAGATTACAGTGCATCCTGAGGAGCACTACCAGCGGTTTGTGTTCTGTAACTAATACGAACTTAGTCCCTAAACGTTAAACATGGAACTTTTTAATTGCAAAGACAAATGCTAAATCATCCTTGTCTAGTGAGTAAACCTCTTGAGCGGGTGTCAGCCTCTTTGATGTATAGTCAGTCGGTTGCTCAGAGGCGTCTTCGTTCCTAAACGCCAACACTGCACCAGTTGCATATGAAAAGGCGTCTGTGACCTAAAAATCGGGCTCGATGAGAAAAGGGGTACTGGACATGCTGCTGAGCGTAAATTTCAGCTTTGTGAAAGCTCGCTCACAGGAATATGTACACCTGTACTGAAGACCTTTCTCTTCCGGCGTAACCACAATCACCGGCGCGAAGATCAACAGCTTCACAGCAGAGAGGGCTGAGAGATGACGTCAGCTAATAGCACGCTGAGTAGGGCGTCACCGCGGCAGGAGCGGCATCTACATGAAGAGAATAAAAGCTACGTGCCACCTAGCCGCGGGGATTAGAAGATACACTAGGAGAGAGGATTAGAAGAATCGTACTACCAGAGCCGCATTATAAGAGTCATGACTCTGATCCATTGCTATATGGTCACCCATATGAACTGTTGAGCTCCCCACGCCTGTCTAAAACAAGTACACAACTGACGGCTTATAATGGACACGACATTCCGTTCTTTGAGAATAAACAAGCCTTAATGTACCCTCGCATGTGTGAACAGCGACTTATACGGTGCTACAGTCACGCGATTTTGAGAACACATTTCGTCTTGATACATTTCATTTGATTGGCTGCAACATTCAGGACAATGTGTTGTCAGTGTCTTCATTCCATGTAAAAGACAGTAGAGCTAGCTTGCTAAAAGAATTCCCGCAACTCTTTCCTGAAGCTTTAGGCAAGGCTAACAATTTTGTTGCGCATATTACTCTGAAAGGCAATACTCAGCCGAAATTTTGCCAGAACAGAACTGTTCCCACTCCATTACGGGACAAAGTGGCTTCTCAACTTAAAGAATTGCAAGAGACCAGAGTTATTGCGCCAATATCAGCTAGTCAGTGGGCACGTACACTTGTTTTGCTCCCAAAACCTTCAGGTCGCATTCGCCCCTTTGTTGTCTACAGGCAACCCACAAACTGTAATCGGTGCTTATCCACTGCCACGACCAGAGGATCTTATGGACAGATCAGATGCTGGTCTCTACTTTTCGAAAATTTATTTGTGCCACACGTATTTTCAAATACTGCTCGATGAAGAAGCTCGGAAAGTGCGTGTAGTTCTCATTTGTGCTTGTTTAAATATTGCCGTTTGCCTTTTGGCAGTGCTTCCGCATCTGCCATTTTCCAACGATATTTGGAACAGCTGGCTGCGCAAGTACCAAACTGTTCAAACTATTTGAACAATACTGTCGTAGCAGGTCGTAGACCTGAAGAGCATATTGCAAATTTGTGTGATTTGTTTCGTGTGTTATCTGATGCGGCACTAATGTGTAGACTGAACAAGTGTGATATTTTTAAACGTGAGTTGCAGTACCTTGGCCATGCCATGAACAGTCAAGATGTACATCCTCGTCACTCACATTTGTTAGTCACACATGACTTGCCAGTTCCTCGCAATGTTACAGACTTTTAGTCAGTCTTAGGGAAAATGAACAATTATATTCGTGTCATACCCAATGCTGCACAAATCGCAGCTCCGTTGCATCGCTGGCGTCGAAAGAATGTCCCCTTTGTTTGGACATATGAGTGCCACGTAGCTTTTGAAAAACTTAAAAATGCATTACTCTGTGATCGATGCTTAGTTCACTTTGATACTGACAAACCAGCTGTATTGTAAGTTGTTGCTTCCTCTTACGGAATCGGTGAAGTGCTTTCGCACAGAATTGGTGATAAAGACAGGCCAATTCAAATGGCTCTGAGCACTATGGGACTTAACATCTTAGGTCATCAGTCCCCTAGAACTAGAAGAATGTCCCCTTTGTTTGGACAGATGAGTGCCACGTAGCTTTTGAAAAACTTAAAAATGCATTGCTCTGTGATCGATGCTTAGTTCACTTTGATACTGACAAACCAGCTGTATTGTAAGTTGTTGCTTCCTCTTACGGAATCGGTGAAGTGCTTTCGCACAGAATTGGTGATAAAGACAGGCCAATTCAAATGGCTCTGAGCACTATGGGACTTAACATCTTAGGTCATCAGTCCCCTAGAACTTAGAACTACTTAAACCTAATTAACCTAAGGACATCACACACATCCATGCCCGAGGCAGGATTCGAACCTGCGACCGTAGCAGTTCCGCGGTTCCAAACTGCAGCGCTTAGAACCGCACGGCCACCGCGGCCAGCGACAGGCCAATTGCTTTCCCATCAAAAGAGTTGTACAAAGCACCGTGTAACTGTTCCCAAACTGAGAAACAGGCTTTGGCTATTGTGTATGGTGTCACCAAATTCCGCCACTATTTGTATGGCACAAAATTCTGCTTACTAACGGATCTCAAGCCTTTGCAGTCCTTGTTTCATCCGACGAAACCGGTTCCTGTACGAACCGCCCAAAAATTGCACAGATTGGGTTTGTTGTTGTCTCAATACCAGTACGGAATTGTGTATCGCCCGACAGCTGAATTGGTAATGCGGACGCACTTTCACGTCTTCCGATTGGCCCTCATACAGACTTTGGCGCTTCTAATGCATCTTGCAGTCACATCGATGTTCAGGATTCTGATTTCCTTCAATATTTTCCGCTCAACTGTAGGAAAATTGCACAGGCCACGGAAGCTGATTTGGATTAAGACATTTAGCTAAAATACATTCACACATCTTGGTCTCGTTCCTTGGACAGGTTAAAGAACTCTATAGTGCCCCGATACTTGCACGTCGGCATAGCCTCGCTGTACAGAAAGGTGTGATTCTCGTTCAAAATTACAGTGGACAGTCACATGTGTTGATCCCAAAAGCTTTGCAAAGAGAAGTGTTGCAGTTACTTCCCCAAGGATACTGGCGGATTGTTCGTACGAAACAGTTAGCGCGTCGACAACTGTGCTTGGCAGCGAATGGACAACCAAATAGAGCAAATGGCGTCAGAGTATCACACCTGTGGGGAAAACCAGTCCGCTCTGCCACAAAAATTCTCTGTTTGGACTAAATCCTAGTTTACACGACGACACTAAGTTGCAAGCAACTGCGTTACCGGCCACTGCGAATGTGCGCTGCGCGTTTGCGCAACTCGTCGGTGAAACTCAAGAGTTTCATCGTGTTCCAAGTTTGGCGATACTAGTTGCATGAGTTTTGAGGTTATGTTCGTGGAGTGTAGACAAACTGAAATATGAAGTGGGGAACGGAGAATAATGTTCGCTTTTTGTATATCTATGCTTGGCATAGGTGTTTGTGGGATGTCAGTGACGCTAGGCCGGCCGCGGTGGTATCGCGGTTCTAGGCGCGCAGTCCGGAACCGCGCGGCTGCTACGGTCGCAGGTTCGAATCCTGCCTCGGGCATGGATGTGTGTGATGTCCTTAGGTTAGTTAGGTTTAAGTAGTTCTAAGTTCTAGGGGACTGATGACCACAGCTGTTAAGCCCCATAGTGCTCAGAGCCATTTTTTTTAGTAATGCTGGTTACAAAAATAAATAACATATTGTTGCTTCTGGGACCGTCATGTGCGATCAGAACATAGATAGTTTGACAATATGTGAACTGCAGGGCAAAATTTTATTGAATTAGGAGCACATATACAACTGAATTAAGAAAAATACAAGCAAATGTAATTCTAGCTGTAGAAATGCTCCTGTCTACAAAACTAAAATCCCATCGTTCGAGTTGGCCCACACTATTTTTAAGGAATATTGTTAACAGGAGGGAAGGCTACACAAATGAAGAAGCTACATTATTTGTTCAATATTCATCTATTTAAAACGTCGCAGCACTGCTCCCCATTCACAAATGTTTGAATTTTGAAAAATTGCCACTGTACAGATCTGTCTTCAAGAGAGTGGTTGGCAAACCATTCTCTTCTCAATGCGGCCTGCTTCGAATAACTACTGCTGTTAATGTTAATAATTATTAGTGTTAATAATTACTGGTGTTAATGAAAAAGCGTCATAAACTTAAACCTCATATCATAGCATGCCGAGTGTTCTCGATTGTAATGCATGCAATGTGATATGTAATTTCACTTCTAGCGACAGTGCTTCATGCATTACAATATCTTTATTACTTATTGCGTAATTAACTCTATTTAGGATAAATGTTAACAGTTCTAGTGGCATTCTAAGATAAGTAAGAGAACATCTTGGGTCTTCCATTGCAAATTATTTCAGCAAGGATGCTGAGCAACCGAGCTGACGTCTTTTCTTCATTCAGTCACGAATCGAAACACGTTTCTTATCTTTTTCCTAGGCAGCGATTCTACGCTACAAGCTTGAACTCCGTTACAACTCGTGCGACGTGCAGTTGCCAAAACTTTAATTTCAGAGACGACTCAGGAACTAACAAATCGACGAAACTGAAGTACATCTACATCTACATAATATATACCTGTTTCACCGTGTCTAGAGTCAAATATGAAACCATTTACATGCAACTCATTCCACGCAACGAGTGGCGCAACCCAATGTCGTCGTGTAAACAAGGCTTAAGTCGCTATCGCCATGGCAATGTGTGCACATAGACCTTGCAGGACAATTCTGGAACACTCGTTGGCTGATTGTGGTGGACTCGTATAGTAAATTTCCTTTTGCTGTGACAATGTACTATACAACGTCATGTAGCACAGTTCAGGTGCTGTCCTCTATTTTTGGCCTCGAAAGTTTACCTGAAGTCACAGCGGCAGACAAAGAGCCACAGTTTACGTCAAATAAATAGAAACCTTTTGTGAACGTAATGGCATACAGCATCTAATTAGTGCATCCTTCTATCTACAGTCAAACAGTGAAGCGGAACGTTTTGTCAGAACTTTCAACCAACAGATGCCCAAACTTCGCTCCGCACACACCAAGGATCAAACATTGCAAATGTTTTTCGCTTCCTATGGTTCGCACCCCTGAGATGGAATTGCTTTACGGCCTCCGCCATCGGTCACTGCTCCACCTGCTCCACCCTCCTCAGCATCCGGCGCCGAATGATATTGTCTTTAACAGGGTTTTTAGCGCCAGCAGACGGTGGGCGCGAAGCAAGATCGTCCGCCAACTTGCGCGCCGACATCTCAATCAAATTGGCCACTGTCATGTGCACGATAGTCTTTCAGTGTCTCTTACCACAGATTCACGGATCCAGAGGACAGCGCGGCCACAGCAACCGTCAGAGGGTGTTATCAAGTTTGGGCGGGATACCACAATTTCTTCTGCGGTAGACGTAGCGGATGAATGATATTTGCTGCTTGTGACAGGAACCTAGAATAACAAATCACATTTCCTAAGACAACTTGTGGCTAGTGTAAGTTTTGGAGGCAGGATAGAGGGTCGATTGCTGTGATGTGGTCAGTGGGCTGGATATGTTGTTTGATGGGTAGGTTCCTGAGGTAATCTACTTTCTCCTGAACAAAGTGGCATTTGTTCTATCGGAATTTTAGCTCTATGTCACGTTGTGCAATATATAGGGTAGAGAGGCTACACGAGTGGTCCTGACTAGAAGTAGGGGTAACAATTAATTCCTTGAGATAGTTATTACAAGCGGATATGGACTTGATTCACTGTCCTGCTGTCTCTGATAGACTGCCGGATCGAAAGAGATCCCAAAAGGCAAGTGTTTGTACACATACAAGCCGAATGGGGTGTTGGTAACGACAACGTTTTGTGACTCCTCATTCAGTGGGATCTGCAAATATGCGTAAGCAATGTCAGTCTTGGTTCTCATGACGGAGGGTAGTACAGACATAACATTGTCTGACTGCTCCACAGAATCCTGTACGGAGGGTATGGAAATTGGCGTCCCTGGGGGCTGAGAAGCAGCTGAAAGAGTTCAAAAAATTAATTCGCTTGATCCTGATGATAACCCAAATTAGTTTTATAGAGAGTACTTCTTGTCATTACCCCACACTTAACTTACATTTATCGTAAATTTCACGTGTCTTGGAAAGTCTCAAGCGAATAAATAAAAGCCCAGGTGACTCTTGCATATAAGAAGGATATATAACACTCTTCAGTCATTTATCTAATTTTATAATTTTTTTTTGCATTTAAAGTTAACTGTGATATGCAAAGGCTATTTGAAAAGTATGATATGTGATGTTAGAGTGCTCAGCTAATGTATACAGGGTGTTACAAAAAGGTACGGCCAAACTTTCAGGAAAAATTCCTCACACACAAATAAAGAAAAGATGTTATGTGGACATGTATCCGGAAACGCTTAATTTCCATGTTAGAGCTCATTTTAGTTTCGCCAGTATGTACAGGGTTATTACAAATGATTGAAGCGATTTCAAAGCTCTACAATAACTTTATTATTTGAGATATTTTCACAATGCTTTGCACACACATACAAAAACTCAAAAAGTGTTTTTAGGCATTCACAAATGTTCGATATGTGCCCCTTTAGTGATTCGGCAGACATCAAGCCGATAATCAAGTTCCTCCCACACTCGGCGCAGCATGTCCCCATCAATGAGTTCGAAAGCATCGTGGATGCGAGCTTGCAGTTCTGGCACGTTTCTTGGTAGAGGAGGTTTAAACACTGAATCTTTCACATAACCCCACAGAAAGAAATCACATGGGGTTAAGTCGGAGAGCGTGGAGGCCATGACATGAATTGCTAATCATGATCTCCACCACGACCGATCCATCGGTTTTCCAATCTCCTGTTTAAGAAATGCCGAACATCATGATGGAAGTGTGGTGGAGCACCATCCTGTCGAAAGATGAAGTCGGCGCTGTCGGTCTCCAGTTGTGGCATGAGCCAATTTTCCAGCATGTCCAGATACACGTGTCCTGTAACGTTTTTTTCGCAGAAGAAAAAGGGGCCGTAAACTTTAAACCGTAAGGTTCCACAAAACACGTTAACTTTTGGTGAACTGCGAATTTGCTGCACGAATGCGTGAGGATTCTCTACCGCCCAGATTCGCACATTGTGAATGTTCACCTTACCATTAAGAAAAAATGTTGCTTCATCACTGAAAACAAGTTTCGCACTGAACGCATCCTCTTCCATGAGCTGTTGCAACCGCCCCGAAAATTCAAAGCGTTTGACTTCGTCATCGGGTGTCAGGGCTTGTAGCAATTTTAAACGGTAAGGCTTCTGCTTTAGCCTCTTCCGTAAGATTTTCCAAACCGTCGGCTGTGGTATGTTTGGCTTCCTGCTTGCTTTATTCGTCGACTTCCACGGGCTACGCGTGAAACTTGCCCGCACGCGTTCAACCGTTTCTTCGCTCACTGCAGGCCGACCCGTTGATTTCCCCTTACAGAGGCATCCAGAAGCTTTAAACTGCGCATGCCATCGCCGAATGGATTTAGAAGTTGGTGGATCTTTGTTGAACTTCAAACTGTAAATTTTCACAATCAACATGTGTGGGCTCACGAGAATCCGCACGCAATTGTGGAATCACGTCATAAACACAGATTTTCTGTGAACGTTTGGGCAGGCATTGTTGGTGATGTCTTGATTGGGCCCCATGTTCTTCCACCTACGCTCAATGGAGCACGTTATCATGATATCATACGGGATACTCTACCTGTGCTGCTAGAACATGTGCCTTTACAAGTACGACACAACATGTGGTTCATACTCGAGGGTGCTCCTGCATTTTTCAGTCGAAGTGTTCGTACGCTTCTCAACAACAGATTCGGTGACTGATGGATTGGTAAAGGCGGACCAATTCCATGGCCTCCACGCTCTTCTGATCTCAACCCTCTTGACTTTCATTTATGGGGACATTTGAAAGCTCTTGTCTACGCATCCCCGGGACCAAATGTAGAGACTCTTCGTGCTCGTATTGTGGACGGCTGTGATACAATACGCCATTCTCCAGGGCTGCATCAGCGCATCAGGGATTCCATGCGACGGCGGGTGGATGCATGTATCCTCGCTAACGAAGGACATTTTGAATATTTCCTGTAACAAAGTGTTTGAGGTCACGCTGGTACGTTCTGTTGCTGTGTGTTTCCATTCCATGATGAATGTGATTTGAAGAGAAGTAATAAAATGAGCTCTAACATGGAAAAAAAGCGTTTCCGGACATATGTCCACATAACATATTTTCTTTCTTTGTGTGTGAGGAATGTTTCCTGAAAGTTTGGCCGTACCTTTTTGTAACACCCTGTATTTGCTACTTACCTAAAGAAATATGTGAAATGTATAATTTACTACATATTATTTTCTCATGGATTAATGAAATGAAAATGTTTGTGTGTGTAATTTTGTATATTTGTGTTAATTGTCGTTTATACAAACGGTACGCGGTTAGGGACAATGTATAGGATATGGGTTATGTAAAAGACGGAGTGCTTTTGTACTGTACGGAAGTTACTGTGGGCAGCGTAAATGGTGGCGTGGGTTTTTGGCACGCTACCTGTAGAGTGAGCGGGAACGAGAAGACAGAATCGGTAGGGAGCAGTGAAAGAGGCAACAGTCGGACGGAGCCGGCGATGTCTTGCCTGGAAATTGTTGCACAGTAGCCTCGGATGACGACTGATTAATTATTACGGCTCAGGTACAAGTTGTTGAGTTAGGTAATGGACATTAAAATGGCGACAAAATGAATTAATTAGCCCATATTCCAAGATACTAGTACACAGTACCACGGGCAGTGTAGCCGCTATTACTATCCGCCACACCCAACGCCTACACCCAACAGTTTACGAACAGAATAATTAGAAGTGCAGAAGTGAGAATCATTAATTCAAAATTACATTTCTTAAATAACTATTGAGTTAAAACATAAAATTAGGTTCACCCTGTTATTTATTTCTAAACATCCATCTATATAAGGTCCTTTCCAGGTGTTGGATTATACTGTGTCAGCCTGTTATGAAAACATTTGAAGTGCTTTATTCATTATCAACAAGTATTAATTTTCGTCTTTGAATAAATGTCTGAAAATAATTTTTGTGGGCTAACTTTTAAAGTGAAGGTAAAACTACTGTATGAATATCGTACAAGAAATTATGAACTGTTGAAGTATATATTTTGACACAAAGTAAACGATTTCAGTATTCTTACTCCCTTTGTGGCAATAAGTAAGGTGAAAGTGAGCGAATGCGTTTTTAGTAAATTCTTTCAGTTACAAATAAAATACAGTAAAGTACAAAGATTTATGAAAACGAAATTGTTGATGTGGTTCAGTAACATTGAAGTAGGGTTGCATAAAACTAGTGAATGATAATATAGAGCCACTAAATCCTCGCTACCTTTGGATTTTGACGGATCATTTGTTAAGAGAAAGCTATAAACAAAGTGCCTTAATAAATTTAAATGTGTGTATTATGTTATTAGAACATTTAAGTATATAATTTGTTGATGAAATCACGGGGCTCCATCCGGTAGATTGACACTCATCGATACGTCGCGGATTTTCGACGCAGCTACCAGGATGGAAGCCCGAGAAGATTTCATCAGCAGTATACACCTGCATTCACATATAATTTGTTGGTTATACAAAATGGAATCCTGGAAGTCCCCCATGGCCACAATTTTTTTGCATATAGTGATGATTAAAAATTCGTTTTCTTCGTAGATCAAAACTCTGTCCAATAAGCGCTGCTCATGCATGGTTGTTTACATCTTTGTGTGGGTTTAGTGACGTCTCTCAACAGTCGAAAGGACTGTGTCTGGAATACAATATCCACAGTCAGCGTCTATCTTCAGGTGTTTTGGGAACCAGGAAGATGCAAAACTTTCTTTGATGTGTGTATAATACCTCAAGCGGTACTGTGAACAGAATAAAAAATTCGATAGCTTCACGCCTTTGTAGATTGCATTTTGTTGCTGTTCTAAAATCTTTCTTCCGTTTCTGAGTTTTCTGGAATTTAAGTTTTGGTTTGTAAGTCAAATGTATTGAGGTTCAGTTTTACTTCATACGGTAGCCTGTCTTGATTATACTTTACTTTTACATGAAAGTGTATTGATTGCGTGAGAGACGTTTGACTGATTTGCACGGCAGATTGCATTCTTCCTAGTTATCAGTCGTTTGCTACGAAATACAGTATATTTTTAGCACATCCTAGGTGTGTACAGCGTGTGTGACCTCATCTGCATCTCTGTGTAGAGGGAGGGTGCAACGCAGGTGCCTCCTGCGGAGCGAGTGATTGAGCTGGCGCAGTAGGCGGCACTCGTAGCGAAATGTGCTGCACGCTCTCGAAAGACTCAGGAAATATCACTGATATACGTGTCTTTTCACTTATAAAACCATGTAGGTTTTCAAGGTAACTAATGTTCAAGGGACCAGGTGACGTCTTCGACAACAGTAGATATTCTGATAGGTGACCACCCAGTCATTTTCAAGTCACATATGCAATTAGAGAGCGATGTGCAAGGAAATTTAAACCTTTGGTAGACGGAACTACGCTGTACAGGAACCATGATACGGCATAACCAAGAAGATAATACACATGCTGTAAACAATTAGCACAACCACACAAAAAAAATGGTTCACATGGCTCTGAGCACTATGGGACTTAATTTCTGAGGTCATCAGTCCCCTAGAACTTAGGACTACTTGAGCCTAACTAACCTAAGGACATCACACACACCCGTGCCCGAGGCAATATTCGAACCTGCGACCGCAGCGGTTGCGCGGTTCCAGACTGTAGTGCCTAGAACCGCTCGGCCACTTCGGCCGGCACACACAACCAAAGATGACCGATTACAGTTGTTTCCTTTTAATGATTTCGTGATGCATTCAGGTGGCATTCTCTTTATTTAATATACGATTATGCAATTTCGACCGTACCCCGTTTTCAGGTATATAAAACGGAAGCATTACATACCTAGCGAGATGGCGCAGTGGCTGACACACTGGACTCGCACTCGACGACGGTTCTATGCCGTGTCCGGCCATCCTGATTTAGGTTTCCCGTGATTTCCCTAAATCGGTCCAGGCAAATGCCGGGATGGTTCCTTCGTATGGGCAAGGCCGACTTCCTTCCCCGTCCTTTCCTAATCCGATGACACCGATGACCTCGCTGTCTGGTCTCCTCCCCGAAAACAACCCAACCCGGAAGCATTATACATCGGATTCATTAGTGACACTTGTATTTTTACATGGGAACAATTTATATCCATAAATGTACTAGGCGCATTATAATTTATTTTATGGATGATTCTATAGTACTGTATTATGCCACCTAGTCCTTGCTCCTATTACTGCATGTAGTGCTCATAAAATAAATTAGAGAGGTTTTTCGAAATTTTAGGAGCACGTAACTTTCGAGCAGTTGTTGCGGGGCTCTTATATATGAAGTCCATGTTTTAAGTGCTTAACACTGGGAGGATTGTAATTATTTCACAGAATTGGTTAATTAACGTGCATATGCCTTTGTTCTCAATTATATTTAACTGTCGTTCATCATTGTTGTAAGTGTGACTGTATGCAATTTTTTTGAAAACTTTGTAAATATTTGTCCTTTTGTTGTGGGAGGACGTAGTTTCTGAAGAGAATGGCAACTGAATGCATCATGAAATCATTCAAAAAATTCATCACAGCTGCAGACCCTACAGTATGCAAATTGTAGATTACAGATGTTACTGACGCTGAATATTAACTTGGGAAGAGATAGTAACATTAACTCTGCCGCTTTGCTGTTGGACCAAGGAGACAACAGGATTCAAAGCATAATTTAAGCAAAAACTTCCATCTCTACTAATGTCACGTGCTAATTTAGTCTCAGCTGCTTCCTTAAGAGCACACTTTGCTCGAATTATTTGAATATTTTATACACCGAGGGAAAGTCTTGATTTACAGGAGAGTGTATGTTGGCTTTAAACGTACTCGTTAACGAGTGGCTAAGGAAAATTGTTTGACCCTAAAAACTTGTTTAAACTAACTTCACAAAAGATTTAAACCGCTGTGAAATCAACTGTAAAACAGTAGGATCTAACGAATGCCATTAACATATACAGCAAGACACGTAAAACAGTTCTGCATAATACAGAGGTTTCAACTTGGATGAGACAAAAATGTCTGATATAATAACTATTGGAGGTGAAGAGACGACATTCTCGTGTTAACAGTCAGGTAGTCGTTGCTCATTTCCTTAGTCCAGAGTGGTTATAAATATTGTAGACACTCATGGACGTCCCGAATGGGATGTAAGTATAGTATGGCACCAAAACTTGGCAGATATGTTGATGCGTTAATGTGGAATCAATTTACGATGAAAGAAAAGTTAGATTCAATGTTGTCCACCAGATGCAAATCTGATGCTGGTCAAGTGAGTAAGGCATAATGTTGATTTTATTACTAACGCTCGCTTACGCTAGTGGTCCATTATGAGCAATGGATGCGTCAGTGAGGTGCTGTATCCGTAGAAAGAAGTGATCAATGCTTGATCGCAGCAGTTCCATTGGAATTTGACCAACGTGTTCATGTATACTGGCTTTCAGATCAGCTGAAGTTCGGAAGTGTCCCTGGTAAAAGCATTCTATTAGATGTCCAGAGAGCTAAAAGTCATATGGATTCAGATCAGGTAATGTAGTAGAACATGCATCCGGAAAACCTCAGGAGATAGCACGTCCTTGGTGGGGTGTATTAAGCAGATGTTTCGTGGAGCGAGCACCATGCGGTTTCTACCAGTGTAAGTAGGCTGTTTAGGTTTTTTATTGGTAACACCACCTCTGTGTGAAAATCACTGGCTGTGCTGTGTGCAGTCCGTGTCTAGTTTGCATTGTTGTCTGCCATTGTAGTGTTGGGCAGCGGCAGCTGGATGTGAACAGCGCGTAGCGTTGCGCAGTTGGAGGTGAGCCGCCAGCAGTGGTGGATGTGGGGAGAGAGATGGCGGAGTTTTGTAATTTGTCATGAACTGCTATATATATATTATGACTATTAAGGTATATACATTGTTTGTTCTCTATTAATATCTTTCATTTGCTAACTATCCCTATCAGTAGTTAGTGCCTTCCGTAGCTTGAATCTTTTATTTAGCTGGCAGTAGTGGCGCTCGCTGTATTGCAGTAGTTCGAGTAATGAAGATTTTTGTGAGGTAAGTGATTTCTGAAAGGTATACTTTAATGTTACTCAGGGCCATTCTTTTGCAGGGATTTTTGAAAGTCAGATTGCGTTGCGCTAAAAATATTGTATGTCAACTTAAGCACAGTCTTGTATAATTCTTCAAAGGGGACGTTTCACCAGTGTCGGTTAGACCGTCAGTGAGAGAACACCATGAGTTCCTGCTGCTAATAAGGATTAGTACGCCGTTCCTTTATTACATAATTTCACGAGTTTCTAACCGGAGCGACTTCAGCAATGGATAGGCACTATGTTTGCTGTGTATAGATACGAGCTGAGTAGGTGACCCTTCGCTCACAGCTCCAGGCAGTGTTGGCTTTGGTCACACAGCTTAAGGCTGCTGCCAAGTGGCACGAGCACAACCCACATGTCCTCCTATCAGTCCACTGCTGTGACCGCCCCAGGTACTGATAGCACTGAGGTTGACCCCTCATTTCTAGGTCTGGCAGGCAGCGAAATTTTTTCCGAGGGGCCGATCGTGGGGCTCCCCCAGTTCGCTTGACGAACAGGTTTCGGGCGTTATCTGCAGCTGACGAAGTCTCTGAGATGAATGCAGTAGTCCACACTGTGCCACAGGTGGTCCGCAAGGTTTGGGCCTTCACAGAGGGTGGGTTTGCTGGTAGATGGGAGCTCCAATGTTAGTCGTGTAATGGGACCCCTTAGGAACATGGCTCTAAGGAGGGGAAGGAAGCCAGTGTGCACTCCGCGTTCATACCAGGGGTAGTCATTGCGGATGTGGAAAATGTGCCTCGGGATGCCATGAAGAGTATGGGGTGCAGCCAACTGCAGATGGTGGCCCATATTGGTGCCAATGACGTGTGTCGCTTTGGATCGGAGGAGATTCTCTCTGGTTTCAAGCGGTTAGCGGAAATGGTAAAGACTGCCAGTCTTGCTTACGAGATTAAGGCGGAGCTCACCATCAGCAGCTTCGTCGACGGAACTGACTGTGGTCCTCTGGTGCAGAGCTGAGTGGAGGGTCTGAATCAGAGGCTCAGTCGGGTCTATGACCGTATAGGCTAAGATTCCTTGACTTGCGCCAGCGGGTGGTGGGTTTCGGGTTCTGCTTAATACGTCAGGAGTCCATTACTCACAGGAAACGGCTACACGGGTAGTGGGGGCTGTGTGGAAGAGACTGGGCGGTTTTTTAAGTTAGAGGGTCTCAGGAAACCACAGAAAGGCTATCCATCTAATAGGTGGTAGGTAAAACACCGTAAGGTAGTTGTAGAAACGATCGGTATTGTAGTAGTAAATTGTCGCAGCTGTGTTGGGAAAGAACCAGAGCTCCAAGCCCTGATAGAAAGCACTGAAGCTGAAATACTTACAGATACGGAAAGCCAGCTAAAGCTGGAAATAACTTCATCCGAAATTTTTTCTAACGACCTAACCGTGTTCAGAAAGGGTAGATTACATACAGATGTTGGTGGAGTATTTATTGCTGTCAGAAGTAGTTTACCTTGTAGAAAAATTGATTAAGATAGTTCCTTTGAAATATTAGGGGTAGAGGCTATACTTGACAATCAGACAAACCTATTAGTTGGGTCGTTTTACCGACCCCTGACTCAGAAGATACACTTGCTGAGCAGGTCAAAGAAAATTTGAGTCTTATTTCAAATAGGTACCCCAGTCATACAATTGTAGTCGGTGGCGACTTCAATCTACCCTCCATATGCTGGAAAAATTATACGTTGAAAGCCCGCGGCAGGCATAAAACGCTGAATGCTTTCTCAGAGAATTATTTTGAACAATTAGTTCATGAGCCCACTCGAAGCGTAAATGGTTGCGAAAGCATACTTGACCTCTTAAAAACAAATAATCCTGGACAAATAGGGAGTATCAGGACGAATACAGAGATTAGCGACCACAAGGCAGTTGCTGCTAGGCTGAATATCGTAACACCCATAACCATAAAAAAGAAACGCAAAGTATATCTATTTAAAAAAGCTAATAAAAATGCTGTTAACGCCGTTTTAAGAGACAGTCTCCACTCAATCCGATCTGATCACGTAAGCGTATAAAAGATATGGAATGATTTCAAAGTGATAGTATCGACAGCAATTGAGAGATAATGAATTAATAAGTGATTCTACTGATCCTCCATGGTACACACAACGGGTCAGGTCCCTGTGGAAGAAGTAACGAAAAAAGCATGCAAAATATAAAAGAACGCAAAATCCCCAAGATTGGCAAAGTTTTGCAGAAGTCCGAAATACAGTGCGTCTTCAATGCGAGATGTTTTTAATAATTTCCACAACGAAACTCTGTCTCCGAATCTGGCAGAAATCCCAAAGAGATTCTGGTCATACACGAAGCACGCCAGTGACATGACGCTATCAATACCTTCACTGCGCGACAATAACGGTGAAGTCACTGATGACAGTGCTACTAAATCAGAGTTATTAAGCACGGTTTACGAAACTCCTTCCCCTAAAAAGACGAAGCAAATATTGTTGAATTCCAATCAAGAATAACAACGAAGATGAGAAACGTAGAAGTAGATAACCTCGGGGTAGTAAAGGCAAGACCTCCAGTCCTGATCGTATACCAGTCAGGTTCTTCCCAGAGTAAGCTGATGCGATATCTCCATATTAAGCAATTATATGCAACCGCTCGCTCACTGAAGGATGCGTACCTAAAGACTGGAAAATGGTTCAAGTCACACCAATACCCAAAAAGGGAAATAGGAACCATCCGCTGAATTACAGGCCCATATCAGTAATGTCGATTTGCAGTAGCGTTTTGGAACGTATACTGTATTCGAACATTATGAATTACCTCGAAGGAAACGGTTTTTGACACGTAGTCAACACGGGTTCAGGAAACATCGTTCTTGTGAAACTCAACAAGCTCTTTATACTCATGAAGTAATGAGTGCTATCGACAGGGGATGTCAAAATGATTCCATATTTTGGGATTTCCATAAGGCTTTCGACACCGTTCATCACAAGCGTCTTCTAACCAAACTGCATGCCTGTGGAATATCGCATCAGTTGTGCGACTAGATTCGTGATTTCCTCTCAGGTGGGTCACAGTTCGTAGTAATAGACGCAAAGTCATTGAGTAAAACAGAAGTAATATCCGGCGTTCCCCAAGGAAGTGTTATAGCCCTCTGTTGTTCATGATCTATACTAACGACATAGGAAACAATCTGAGTAGCCCTCTTAGATTATTTGCAGGTTATGCTGTCATTTACCATCTTGTAAAGTCATCAGATGACCAAAATGAATGGCAAGATGATTTAGATAAGATATCTTTCGGGTGCATAAAGTGGCAATTGACCTTGAATAAAGAAATGTGTGGGGTTAATCACATGTGTACTAAAAAAAATCAACTAAATTTCGATTACGCGATAAGTCACATAAATCTGAAGGCTATAAATTCAACTAAATATTTAGGGATTACAATTACAAATATCCTAAATTGGAACTATTACGTAGATAATGTTGTGGGCAGAGCAAATCAAAGACTGTGATTGATTGGCAGAACACTTAGAAGGTGCAACAGATCTACTAAAGAGGCAGCTTACGCCACACTTGTCCGCCCTATTCTGGAGTATTGCTGAGCGGTGTGGGATCCGCATCACTACGGTCTGACGGATGACATCGAAAAAGTTCAAAGAAGGGCAGCTCGTTTTGTATTATCGCGAAATAGGGGAGATAGTGCCACAGACATGATGCGTGAATTGGCGTGGCAATCATTAAAACAAAGGCGTTTTTCGTTGCGACGGGATCTTCTCATGAACTGCTCACCACGATAGAATAAGAGAAATCAGTGCTCGCACAGACAAATTTAGGTGCTCGTTTTTCCCGCGCGCCGTTCAAGAGTGGAACGTTGGAGACAACTTGAAGGCGGTTCATTGAATCCTCTGCCAAACATTTAATTGAGAATAGCAGAGTAATCACGTAGATGTAGATGTATCCTCTTCCATAGCAGGAATCACATGCTGTACAAGGTCTCGATGACTTGTACACCTCAAGGTACACCTAAGATTCAGATCTTTGCTGGATATCATGAGATTTCAGTTGTTGAACCGCTCGGAAGTTGTACCGTTACAAGTGCAAAATACATCGCAAAACTTCCCGTACTATTCAGCATGAGGTACAAAATTCTCGTGAGACTGCAAGAGCACTATGAAATTCTCGTGAGACTGCAAGAGCACTATGACTACCCTGAGCACGTGCTGCATGGTCGGTTACAGTAACCTCGTTAGGAACTTCCTTCGGGATAGAATGGCTTCTTCTTCCAGATGACACATCAAGCTCTCATGTGTTTTAGAATTTCATTATCATCTTCTTTAAACCATTTAAAGACATCGGGCCTCTCCTCAGATCTTTAAGTCGGCAATACTCTCAATGTAGCGATGTAAATGCTGCCATTCACATTAAATAGTTTTACTAAAAGTTTTACTAACAGCTCCCTTCTCGACAGCCATACCGTTCACTCACTTTGTGGCCTACCAAATGACAGCATGGATGTCATACCGTCAGACGAACATTATACATTGCCAAGTCTCAACCTCTTGGGCAAAACTGAAAGTGATTTTTACTGGCGTAAATCGGTCCCACATTATATGCACTATCGTACCTACCAGGATTCGTTGACATACGATAATTACCCCTCAGTGGATCTACGTAGTAGCCGGAAATTAATTATAATCACCCGGTATTTACCTTCCATCTACCCTACTCGCGAGTCCCCGGGTGTTTCTAATCGAGCATCAATAACTAGCGCTCACACAACCAACATATGTGGTTGATAAAATTCATGTAACAGCAATTAGAAAACGAGAAATGATAACGGTAATACGTATAAGAATTATTTGACGATTAGGTGTCTTGGAAGTTCATCAGCGTCCATCAGTTTACTACGGTACATTAAATTATCACCATTCTGACTGGAAGTCTAATAAGAACGACACAAACGGGGATCTACCATCCGGGCAGATGAAGTTTTTCTTCAGCATTTTTGAGCCCTAAGGCGACGCCCCCTTCATCTCAGCTACTAGAAATAAGCATTTCAACCCTGAGCAGATTTTAGTCTCCGGAAATCATTTACTCCACACAAGTATAATGGTTGATCACGCTTTTCGGAAAAGTAAAGACTGGTAAGTGTCCACTGAACTCGTTATTCGGACCCTAATTATCCAATATTTTACTAGGCTCAAGTGGAATTTCCAGAAAAACAGCTGGAGCAACTTTTCCGTTGACGAGGACAGTTCGTTAAAATTCGTACCACATACATCATTTAAATGCACTGGTTTCATAATGTCGTGTTGACTCGCAAGAGGTATATCGTCCGATGATATCGAAAGAAGTGCACTAAAAGACAAGAGAAGAAAAAGAAAAAACGACGCACCATGACGGAATTATCCGAATGTGAAATGTGACGGACGTCAGTAAATGTGTGGACCGACGCGTTATTGGTTCAAATGGCTCTGAGCACTATGGGACTCAACTGCTGAGGTTATTAGTCCCCTAGAACTTAGAACTAGTTAAACCTAACTAACCTAAGGACATCACAAACATCCATGCCCGAGGCAGGAATCGAACCTGCGACCGTAGCGGTCTTGCGGTTCCAGACTGCAGCGCCTTTAGGCGTACGGGACGCATTATTGCCTTGCTCAATTTGCGAAGCTCTTTCTCTTAAATAAACCATCCAATTTCTTTAAAAATGTAATCATTTGTTTGTCTGTATATGTACAGTATAACTACTGATTTACGTCCTCTTCGGATAATTTCTTGGTTGTGTGTCGTTCCTTTCTTTTTCCCCTTAGAGTGCGTGTACCTGGTCGGAATGAAAAAAGCGAATTTTTGTACAAAGAGTCTCTAATTAGTGGCATCAGTAATATCAGGGAGGGACTTCTCAGAACTTTCGCTTGTAGAGAAAAATCTATGTAGTGTACAATTCTCTTGATTTCAAACGTTCAGTAAAAATTCTTGAAACTTTCTGAAGAGGGCAGGAACAAGTCCATCCACTCAGAGAGAGTTATGATATAATAGAACAAGTTCCTTACAGGGTTAATTTCCTATCAAGGTCTCCTATGGACAAAGACTACAGACGGCTCGTAAAGTAGGGCCAAAGCTAGTTTCAAAAAGCATTCTGAATATTTACACCCATCCACACAAGGGAGTGTTATTATTGCAGCGAAGAGGAATAAAGCTGTGGATACCTGTTGATTTGATGGTTAGATCAATGAATTTCAATTGAATACTGGTACTTGAAGTAAACGTGGAAGCTTTCTTTAGCAGCGTTATGACGAGTGGACGATTCATACTGAACTGAAGGAAATTTAAATAATCGTAATCTGTAAACCATAAAAAACACCGGATAAAGCAAGACTCTTTCTCTGTATGGGTCTCGTTATTTCTTACTGTCAACTGCTGTAAAGAATTACTTTGATTCTTATTACTAGCCAGATAATGCAACGCCTGCCAGATGGACACGCTGGTTCTCGAAAGCGGCAGAGTCCTACAGATCAAGTCCTCAGTCACATAACTTTTACTAATTCAGTGTTTGAAGAAGGCATGAGAACGTCCATAGCTTTGGCAGTAATTCAGCTTGTGACTGCGAGTGGAGAGAGGGACACTTTCTAAAGTTCGTAAATGCAATCCCCTGTAAAACTACAACTCCGCTGTTAAATACTATGGTATGCGATCGATATTTCGTCCTTATCTTAGGTAAAAAGCAACTGAAGAGCTTGGAAGAATGGATCTCTCAGGGCTTGCAGTAATTGTTTTCAACATGTTCAGTGCAGATATTCCTCACACTTACAGCCGGAAATTGCATTAGACAGTGTAGTTCAGCGCCCCGTCCGCGACCGTGTGTCGCTAGTGTCGCCATAGGAGCGAGAGAGACAGAAAAGAGAGAGATAGAGAGAGAGAGAGAGGGAGAGAGAGCTGCAGAGCGAGTGAGACCGCACAGCACTGCTCTGCGCTGCTGGACTGTCCCGCGATCAGATTTAACGTAAACAAAATATTCTATTTTAGAATTAATTTTATGTAGGGGATTTACAGTCTCAGTCTTACTGTTAGTAGTTACAAGTAAGTATTTGTTGTTATACTTTGTGCTACAATTTTTTGTATCCCTTCTCAGAGTTTAGGAATCGCATCCTTAGTTTGCTGTTTTGTACGTAATAATTTTAACTGGCTAAGTTTGAAAACTTATGGAAATAGAATTGAGGTTACAAAGCTCTTTAATTG